>NW_028297108.1:857797-987797 GCF_055798465.1 Pogonomyrmex barbatus
CGCGCCGCCCCGCGCCGCGCCGCCCGCACCGCGCCCGCCGGCCGGCCGGCCCGCCCGGAGTAATTTAACATTTCTCCGCTTTGTGGGATATTTTAGTTTTAATCGCTGTATATCGATTCGCGCGCGGGATTCCGGCAACGGTCGATGCTGCCGGCGATGCGACGCGACTCTCCAGAGAAGCAGAAGAACGACCGCGAAGCCGCGCGATCACGTAATGATCGAATCATCGCTCGCTCTTTACGCGGTTTCTCTTTCTTTCTCCCTCTCTCTCTCTCTCTCTCTCTCTATCGCTTCTTCTCTGAATCGCGAAAGCTCGCGGTATCGATCCGCCCGATCCGCGAACGATCGCGTGAGAGCACGCGCCATTGGGATCGAGCTTCTTTCCGCGATCGTCCTCGCGTTCCACAGAGTCTTTCGCTCTTTCTCATCTCTGTCCTACTATTTTATCTCTCTTTCCCTTCGTGTCGCCGTGAGAGAACATCGTCGATAACGAGCGTCATCGCCACACGCGAGGCACGCCGCGGAGGTACCGCGCGCGTTCGCTCCACACGCGGGATTTCCAACGCCACGTTCGATATTTCCGCATTCTGCTGAATTACAAACGAGGACGTTCTCTTAGTCTCAGAGTATACGTATTATAGGATCGCAGTGTTGCATTCTTATGCCGCAATTGTTTCGGCTTCGCCCAACTGTCCGTCAAGTCGAACGCATCAAGTTACATCACGATCGGCGCATACGTCATTGCACCGTTGCGCCGATAGCGCTTGAGAATCCTACGAGATTCTGATCTGCCTCGATAAAATTATTCTCTGCCTACGTAAAAAAACTTGAATCTTTAATAGACCATTTTCAATTTGTACATTAATTACAATGAGTCAAATGTACGATTCAGATATCAAGAAAGATAAGAAAGGTGTACAAGTCGGCGGCAAGTGTCTAATTATACATCTCGGAATTCAATTTTTTTCCGGTGGTGGAGGAGAAGAGGTCACGCTGATAAGAAAGACGGGGGACCAATCTGACAAGCGCGCGAAGTTTACGCGAGTCCTCGTCGTCGTCGACTCGTTGCACTTTCGATACGGCAACAAAACGGGCAAATAATAATACCGGATTTAAGAACCGGCTGCATCCGTGCAAGACCGTGTCAGATTACGCGCCGGTTCTCCCCGTCCTCCTCTCAGCGAGGCTCCCCTTCGCGCGGCTAGTCTCTCTCTCTCTCTCTCTCTCTCTCTCTCTCTCTCTCTCTCTCTCTCTCTCTCTCGCCCCGTCCCTCCGCTGGTGTCTCCGCTCTTAGGATCGCGCGCGGAAAGCAGTGGAGCAGCGAGAACAACCGCGGTGACGCCGGGCTGCGCTGGTAAACGAGCCGCGATAAATGGACTTCGATATTAATTAAGCCGACGTTCAGCTGACGCGCGACGCGACGTTACAAATCGGTACGTGCGGCGCGGCGTGGCGTCGCGTGGCGAGTCCGCTCCGTTTTTATTCGCGGTGATCGAAGCCGCGCGTCGCGCAACCGCGGCATGCCGGTAACGGCATTCATACGAACGCTAATGCAATTCCGCAATATTCCGTTTCGATCGCGCTTCTCCGTATTCCCTTCCTCTCCCTTCCCTCCTCTCTCTCTCTCTCTCTCTCTCTCTTTCTCTCTCTCTTTCTCGCTCATTTTCTCACGCACGCCGCATCGCGAGATCGCCAACGACGAAATCTTACTTTCACGCTCACGCAGCAGACGTGCTCTCGAGAGAGGCTTGGCGGAGGCGCAGGCCTGGTGGGGTCTTCGTCGCCGGCGGCGTTGCACGGACGTATATCGGCGGCGGCCCCGCTCGTGTGGCAGTAACCTTGCACGCTCTCGCGTCACATTTTTTTTATCATATCAAACGTATGCTAACAGTCGGCGTGACGTGACGCGACGCGACGCGACGCGACGCGCGGCAGCGAGGGGCGGAGCGGGGCGGACGGGCAGACGCGGTGATCGCGGTCGCGACTGTGGCAAGGTAAGACAATACGAGCAGACTTGTCGGTGGTCAGTACCGCCGGTACAGTCTGTGGAAAATCATTCCTTCTTCGCTCTCCTTCCGACTCTTTGTTTTCGTTTCCTGCGCGTCTACTCCCGTCGGGGCCAGCGTGCACGCGGAGCCCGGCACGCTAACTCGAGAAACGGGGCTTTCTCAGAGAGCTACCGGCGACAGCTGGCCGATAAGTCGCCGTCCGATAAGTCGTTTAGAATATTACAGCGAAATGATTGTAAAAAAGAAAAAGATGCGTGTCCGCCGAAGGGGCGCAGGAAAGGGTCGCGAATCGATCGGCGGCCGCGAAGGACGAAGCCGGACAACGTCGCAGTACGACGGGAAAATTATCTCGAGTGTAATTAACGTCAAGCCAGAACGTACGGAGCGTGACGATGTAATAAATTGGTGCTCTCCGCGGACTCCCGCGTGTGGAAATGCAAATATCGAAAATATCATCCGCGCGGCGAACGGCGAACGGGCCGTTCTGTTGGCACGCCGTTTGCGTTTGCGAGCCACAGTCGATTGGGCGACACGGCATTAACGTCTCGATATCCGCGCAACCTTGACCGAGTACGCGACCGATTGCTCGAATCCTCGACACTGGAGACGACCCTGACGCGCCGTCGTGAGAAATTGCGCGCGCGTTCGACCAATGATCGAGTTCTCGCTATCTTATCGTCACATCATCCGCGAACCGAGAGATTTCTTTAAGAATGTAATATCTTCGCCTTTTTCTCTCTCCCGTCGCAATGAGACATCTACGACGATTTTAATATCCAAGGAGCCGACTTTGTCAAGTTCCTTGCGCCAATACTTGATCGCTTCGTGATATTTCTTTTCTTTTTTTTTTTTTTTTCTTTCTAAGACGATCTTGCGGTCGCGCCACGACGGTCTTGCTCCGCTGATGAAAGAAAGCCGGCGAACTGTCTTTGATAATCTCTAATTTATTTTAATGACGGCGAAGCGTGACTCGGGCGGAGAGAGAAAGAGAGACGCAAGGCAGAGTGAGACGGAGGACTCGGCGAGGCTTCGGGAGAATGCCGAACGCCTCCGACGCCGCTATGTTGTCGGAGGTCAGGTTCACCAGCCGCGCGGCGGCGATGCGCTCGATCTCTTTCTTCGCTCCTCGTTTTCGATGCGCAGATGGAGCTTGAAAGATCGACGCGAGCGGAGAAGATCGATTCTACGATAATCCTTTTTTTTTTTTTCTTGACGAGTTACGCAAGAGCTTCGGATGACGTAAGAAGCGTCGTGATGCGAAATGCGCGCAATAAAATTTCAGAGCAACGCGCATAAGATCTCTGAAATGAGCAATTTTTTCCCGAAAATTATCAATACGCGCGCGAATATAGTGCAGTTATCTTTTTTTTTTAATTCAATTGATAGTTTCAATGTTTTTCTTTGAGGCAGCCTCGCGTATGTATGACGATGTTTTGATATCGATCGGTTTTTCGATAGGTACGATCGCGTAGAGCGCGTTAATGAGAGTGAGCGATTAAACATTGACACGATTTTGGAGTGACGGCCGACGCGCGAAATAACGCCGTGACGCCATGTGGCGAAGGTCGCGTAACGACGCGTTCTTGCGAAGGTCTCGCGCAAGAGCGGGATCAACGTTCCCAGGACGTAAGAGGATAGTCAAAAGTAACACCGAGTCAAATCGCGTGGAATCCGAAGGCCCCGAGAGTGCCGCGCCGTGGCACATCGTGGCTCACGGTCGAGCCGTCCGCAAGTCGGCGCGCCTGGCAGAGAGAGAACGCAGGATGCTGGCCGCTGCATCTTGCATATATGTATGTTTTATGTCAGCGTGCATTCTGCATTCGCGCGCGCCGTTGCCACATCCTCCCCAGAGTTCTCTCTCTCTCTCTCTCTCTCTCTCTCTCTCTCTCTCTCTCTCTCTCTCTCTGCTTCTTTCCCCGCAAGCCTCTCATCCCGCGTCCTCCCTTTCTCCGACGTGTACCGCGCGTCTTTTCTTCTCATTAAATCCCGTCCTCTTCGTCCCCCGCCTTTCGTCTTTCCTATCTTTTCTTCGGTTCCACCCGCGCTTCGCGAATCGCAAGACGCGGCGGATGTCAATGAACTCGGAAAAGCGAACGCTCGCACCGAAAAAGGGGCACTCAGGGGGAAGGAAAGCGCAAAGTTACAATATAGCGTCGGTATGCTTAATAGATCGCTTGTCGAGATAAATAACCGCTCGAGCCATGCCGAATGAAACATTAAGCAGCGTCGAGTACAAGCTCCGATTGTTGCCCGCCGTTGGTCAACCGCGACGATGTAACAAGATGACTGGCTATCGCGAGCCGATGATTTTTCCCTCGCTCGCAGAGCGCCAGAGAGCTCGTTATGTCGTCCGAACGAAACGAAGCTCATCCCGTGACGCGAGTTTTTTCGCAACCCGTAGGTAATTCAAATTTCTCCCCTTGTCGAGCCTCGGCGAAATTCCCACGAGAAAAGCGCGGAGAAGGGGTTGACTTTTTGCTCCGGCAAAAGTAATTTTTCTTCGGGCGTATCTGCGCACGCGCGATCTGCATGCACGGCGTCTTCTTTCGTTTATCTCCCCGTTCCTCACTTCTTTTGTTATTTTAATTAAAGTTTCAGCGGTTTACTTTTATTCCCGGTCTCTCTCGAAAAAGTGTGTGTATTGTTCTTTCCTCTTATTTTATAGCAAGAGTTCTCTCGCGGAGTTTATTAGCACACGAGTAATTTTTATCTTCGATTCTCCTTCTCTCTTTGCGGCTCTCTCTCCTTCTCGTTCTCTTTTTCCTCTCGACAAACTCTCCACGCCTCTCACTCTCGGCTCTCATTTCCCTCTACACGCGAGCGATCTCGTCGTCTATGGAGCCGCCTGCCGCGCGCCGGCTTGAGAGCTGCCGCGAAAAATATCGATACATAGTATTACGCAGAACTTGCATAGCCAAGCCCGCGCACATGAAACCGTCCGGGACAAGTTTCTTGCTGACTGGCAAGTGACGGAGCGTCACGGGAGGTCGGTCAGTTCGTCTCGACGTTGGAGTAGGTCGAGACGCACCTCGTATATCCCTTGTCGCATAATCGTTACATACCCCGAAAAAGAGGCACGACCGGACTCGTGACGGATTTTTCCCACTCGCGCAATTACAGAGTTATTTTATCGATCATGGAAAATTAAGCGGTAACATTGTCGCGTTAAAAAATAGACGGAGTCACTCTATATATAAGATGTCAAATTACACGAATATTAAAAATATACCAGATTGACGTTTAAAGTTTTCGAAGCTTTTAAAATGAAATTATATTTATGATCCGCGATAATCGCGTTAGAGAACGAATTTAGGAAAACGGTCGCGAAAGGGGACTCGAGCGCAGTGCCAGATCGAACGCGCCTTTTTTCGTGAGAGGGGGAGAACGGAGAGACGCGGTGCGACACGAGGTGCAAAAGTTACGCGTGGTGTAAGACTTTCGCGCGAACATACGCATTGGTCGCGCGGAGGTCTTTCTTCTCGGGTGTCTCTCGCGCGCGCGCGCGCGCGTCATCCAGCGGGCAGTGTCGTTCGCGCTCGAAGGAGCGCGTCGTCCTCGTTCCGGAATGTGTGGGGCCGCGGTATGGTACGCGATCCTGAGGAAGGACGCACGTTCGACCGGCGTGGGGTCGGTCTTAATGCTAAACGGTCATTCGGCCGTTTCGTGAATGCGCGAATGACGCGAATGAAGGAGAGCGCGTGGACGGCGAAGACGTCAATGTCGCCCCTGGCTGGTTCCGCTCGCGCGGTACCGGAACTGCCGGCAAGTTAGCCACGCTGGCTTGACAATGGAGTAAATCCGGAAATGAAACGAGGTGCCGGGGACGTTCGCTCGCCGTCCAGCTCGCGCTCCCCCTTTCCCTCTGTGTGCAGTGATACCAGGACTTACACGCAGTCAATGGAGGAACCGGTCAAGTACCAGTTTATTTGTTTACCTTTTCCATTACTTTTTGCCGAGGAAGGTAAGCGAGTAACTTGACTCGCATCCCTATTGACTTCGTGTATTCATGATTTTCCGTGTGTTGCCTCTTACCTCTCGTGCGCGAGTCTCTACAGTAGGTGGATCACAGTTAAATCGCGGTGGTAGGAGCTAGGTAAAAAGATCACAAAATATGGCACACTGTTGCCCGAGTTCATCGTTCGGCACTTCGCGGCGCGGCTAGTCGCTCTGGTGGGGGCGGCGGATCCGATGGAGGAGGGTTATGAAGAAGCAGAAGAAGAGGAAGAAGAGGAGCACGAAGAGACAGGGGGTGGGACCCGAGAAAAGGAGAGAACGAGAAAGGAGCGACGGTTTGGAGAACCGACGGAATCGAAATATGTAGAAGCGGAGAGGAAGGAATGAGATGAGATGACGAGGATCTACTCAGCGCACTGTCAGCTGTCAATGGCGCGCACGTTGTCGAAGGTCTTCTTTCACAAGCGTTAGTGCTGTTCAGCCCGAGACGAGACGGATCGACAATTCGACACTTTTGGAGCTCTCTCGGTTCTTCCAAAGGTCCCACGTTGACCCTCCCGAAGACAGACGGTTTCCTCATGAGATTCTACTAGTAACGAGCGATGATTGTCTCTCCTTTTTCGATCTTTTCTCTCAAGACTCCATTAGTCTCTAGTCGATCAGATTCACTGACTCTGCGGTCTCTTGGTCCCAATGATCCCCCCCTCTCTCTCTCTCTCTCTCTCTCTCTCTCTCTCTCTCTCTCTCTCTCTTTCTCTCTCGTTGCTTTTTTTTTGTTGTCCAAGTTGATCCCCGTTTCTTTTACTGGGTTAACAGTGCGTGGGAGAGGAAAGGGAGATGGTGATGAAACAAGAAACGTCACTAGTCCTCGTGGTCGGTACTGTCGTGGTCTTTGTGATGGTGATGGCTGTGTCGTGGTCGTCGCAGTCGTTGTCGTCGTCGTTGTCGTCGTCGTTGTCGTCGTCGTCGTCGTCGGCGTCGGCGTCGGCGTCGGCGTCGTCGTCTTCGTCGCACTCTCGCCTCCCCGTATGTGTGTGTGACGCGGTGCGCGCGTGGTGTCGCGTGAAGTTGATCGTGCGTGCGCACCTTGTGCTTCGTTAAAGAGTCTTTTCCGTATAAAATGCTGGGGCGCCGGCGAGAATCGGCTTGGCCGTCGCCGCGTAGGCTTCATGCCGGCGTCCTCGCCGCGGATTGGCCGTACATCGTACGGTGGGGAGCACTGGCGCGAAGGTCCGAAGGTAGAGTACTCGCCTCGAGAAGCCACCAGAGCGGATCCAGGAGAGTATGAGAGTGGGGTAGCGCCTGCTGCTATTGCCGGCAACGCACGTTCTATCTACAGAGGGTTTCAGGGACGGCTAGGGTTGCATAGATTAACAACGATGACGCCAAATTGAATCAAGAATCGTAATCGAAATCGTGTGAAAATTGGGCAGGTTCTGGATAGATTTGCTGATGAAGATGGTCCCGTGCGAGTAGATAAACGGGCCTCGTTGTGCGATCATGAAAGTCTATATGTATATTAATCGATTCAATTGAACTTGGCTAAAACACCATCGCAAAGATTCATGGTCATGTCGGAGCGAAGAGTGTTTCATTGGCTTCGTGAATACCACATAGAACGCCTAGCTCGAACCGCCAAAAATAGTGATTGGCACGGAGGGAGTTCCTAATCTAGAAGTAGCATACGATCGACCAATGGTCTTTCGCTAAATTTGGGACCGTGTTCTAGTGGGGACGTAGGCGCGTAGTAACGCGACGAGATAAATTCTAGTGGGGATAAAGGCCCGTGGAAGATACGGTCGGACCCGCGTGAAGCGGACTCGCCGAGCGGTCCTTCCTCCTGCATCTATCGGTGGGACAAGGACACGATTAAAACGAGAGAGGAAGAGATAGAAGAGGAGAGCGAAAGAGAAGGTGGTGTGGAGAGAGTCGGAATATCTATCCAACACTGCCCATCTTTCTCTCTATCTCATAGTTTCTCCGTAACCTCTTTCGTCCTCGTCTCGCATCGTTTTACACATGTCGTTGTCTCTTCGTCGATCTTTCTCTCTCTCTCTCTCTCTCTTCCTTTTTCTCTCACTTCATCTATTGCCGTCTACCTTTCGTCTTTCTCGCTCTCTCCCTCCGCTCTCGCGTTCGGGAACAGTCAGGCTATTCACCCACGCATGCACGAGATGATGATGATGCCGGGAACGCTGGCTGCTGCAACATGCAGACTCCGAACGGTCGCTGCTTTTCCGTTTGCCTGCGCGGCGTTATACTTTCTAAGTGTAAAAAAAACGCAACGATAAAATTTACGCGCGGAGAGACAAGTATATCCTTTATTTACAATCTACCAGTATGTTTTTCATAATTATCGCAGTTATTCAATTTTCCGTTTGCATCACGAAAATGTATAGCATATCACACGAGTTATTTGTGCAAGTCGTTCTCGATATCCTCAAGAGACTTTTCAGAGACTTTCCACAAAGGCACCCTCTCTTTCACGGAAATCGCAATTTTTTTTTTTTAACTGATCGAGTTAATTTCGTGGTCACACGACGGTTGGCTCTCCTCTTTCTAATCGTCTGACCTCTATTTTTAATCACGAAGGATAAAGAAATATCAACCTCACCGTCGTATCTCATTTTTTTTTTCCTTGCGGTGTAACGCACGAGTGACATTGGTATACCGCCGTCGTTGTCAGCGTCGTCGTCGCCATCGTTGAACGGCCTCGCTGACACAGATTCCGAATCGGCTATTTTTTCCTCCGACCTGCTCGCACTTTTTTATCTCCGCTCCTTGGTGCGTACGACGCCTTTTTCCTTCCCGCACCTCGCTGTTCGCAGATCGCTCGTTTGCTCTCTTTCCTTTCTTCTCTCCACGCAATCATCTTTTTCTCTCTTTCGCGTCCTCCTCTCTCTCTCTCTCTCTCTCTCTCTCTCTCTCTCTCGCATTCTCAGCCAGATCCTGACCTACGACTACGTTCGGGGCCAACGTCTGAATTTCGGTAGTCAGCCCATTCAAGCGAATAGCGGTCTCCTCACGATATCGCGGATAATATTAGCATTTTCAATATTGAGTAAATAATAATTTATTATATTTTTAAAAACGTCCTATTAAAAAAAATGACAATTTTAAATTGCATATTGTAAGAATTTTTCATTTCTCAATGATGACAATCATTTCTCATGGATTGTATTAAACTATGTTAATTTAGTCTTTCAGTGACAACATATTTTTATAAATTATTATAACAAAATTTAACAATTATTTTACAAAAAATAATTTATTATGATTAGATAGGATTTTAAAGTGTCTATTAATCTTTTTTTCTCTTTTCTTTTAATTTATTTAATAAATTCAAGGAAACAATTTTAATCTTCAAGCATATCAGTTTACGTATACTTATTTGTTTAGCTCGCTATTGTCGTTTTGTTCGTTCATTCTTTTTTTCTCGATGGAATAGTTATTTCGCAAGTTATTTCCAAGAAAGAACTCTTCGAGAGAGATATCTGTCTAACAACACTATAGGTTTTAGCAGCGCTGCATTTCGACGATCAGCTCGGAGTGCACGCAAAATGCACAGATATATCTGTCTCGCTATCGCCTCGTGGAGGGAACTCGGGAACTGTTCTCCCCTCGCTTCCTCTCGCGTACGCCCCTCTCCCTCCATCCTTTTTGCTCTTTTTCTCCTTTCTTCCCGCGCTCTCGCAGTCAGATCCTGACCTACGACTACGCTTTCGTGCGAGCGCGCGAATTTCGCCCGAAAGTCGAAGCGGCCGAAGAAGCGGATTCGCGGACCTCCGAGGTCACGGAGCAACAGTGGGGATCCGCGAGGCTATGGGTCCACGAGGGGGGCCGCGACGTAAAGAAAGAGGGCAGACGAGAGGGAGATCGAAGTAGGTGGTGGAGGTGGACGTAGAGCCGAAGGGGACGAGAGGAGAACGTCCAGGAGGATGCGGTGGTGGCGGAGGACTAAGCGACATGGCTCACAGCGGGATACAGGAGGTGTGGAGGGGGAGGGAGAAAGAGAGGGCTCAACAAGGAAGAAGATGGACGAAGAAGAAGAGAAGGAAGAAGAAGAAGAAGAAGAAGAAGAAGAAGAAGAAGAAGAAGAAGAAAAGGATGAAAAAGAAGAAGAAGAGGGCTGATCCAACGTGCGGCAATATACACACGGAGCGGCGCAGACCGCGGCAAAACTCCGCAGTTTTGCTCTGTTCGATTTTGCAAACTTATATTTAGAAGGGCAACGATCTTTTGCCGCGCTCGCGGCGGCCCGAGCGAGAAAGAGAGGAGAGGAGAGGAGAAGAGAGGTTCTCTCGGATACGCGCGCGCGGTCTCTCTCTCTCTCTCTCACGAGACGGACGCCGAGATTTCTCGACCGCGAGAGAGCCACGAAATGGCAACTACCATTGCGTTTGTGCCCCGCTTTTTCTACCAACCGGTCGTCTCTCTTTTCGCGTTCCTCCCACGCTCCTCTGTCACGGATGATTTTTCTTTGTCTCGGTAGCATCGTTATTATCCCGCGTCGGCGTCAGCGATCTCGATCCTTTCGGTTCGACGGGTTCGAAATACCGTTGTCGAGCTTTACTCGAGTAACGTCGCACGTCGCTTGCTTGTGAAGAAGAAACCGTATTTAATAGTTCGTTATTATACAATTCACCGCGAAATACTTACGCGCGATCTTACGCGAAATCTACGAGATCGTTGCGGAATTTAAAAATTGGACTGCGGATCGAACGCGAATCTATTTGCGCATCGCACAAATTTCTCTCGTCACGCCGCATTATTAACGTTGACGAATTTGTAGGCGATGTGCGCACGTGACGCATATATTGAGTAATATCGCTTCGTCGACCAAGGCCGAAAGCAGTGTGGTCCCAACGTTGCCCTATAATCGCGCATGCATTATGGGAAACTTTGGGGTCAATCACCTCTCAGCGAAGTATATGTGTTTCGTCGTCGCTTTTACTCGCTTGCGGCGGGTTTTCGCGCGGGCTAGCTCTCGCATGCCGCCCGCTCGATAACGAATTCACCGTCGGTTCGTCGCGCGAATACGTGCCGCTAATTGACATAATTGCCCGCAACAAATATTCGCGTGGGCCACCGGAAAAGTTTCGCCGGTTCATTATCGGAGAAACCGATGTTTTGCGACGCTCACCCCTCTGTTTTCTTGCCTTCTTCGCCGCGTGTAATGTGTGCAATCATTACGGAAATACCGCGGCAGTTGTTGATATATGCATACATCATTAAAAGAGAAGTTGGCGCTTCTGAAATAGTCCGCGTATATTCCTATTCCGAGCGATCAATCGCGCAACACGTGTCTCCCCGTCGTTTTACAATGCCATTCGCACGGAAATTCGCACGAAAGTCGGCGCGACAAATCGGCGCGATCCGCGTGTGTGCGTGCGTACGTGCGTGCGTGCATGCGTGAGTGCGTGCGTGCGTGCCGTTCGATTTCCCGCGAACCTCGGCCAATCTATCGCAACGGGATATTTCTGCGATATACCGCGCTGAAATGTAATATAAGGCGGCCGGTACGCATGGCGTGCGTGCGCGCGGGCGGATTTCGTTCTGTGTCGTGCGGAGAACAAGGTTTTCTCTATCTCTTTCTCCCGGCCGCCCCTGCGAGTGCAATCTTATCGTGGAGCAGCGCGCTGCACTCTCGTCGCGGCTGCAGAGGAGCGCGGAGTCAACGAACGATAAAAAAAAAGCACGAAGAATAAACTCCGTTCCGCGTACCTCTCTTTCTCTCTCCCCGTTTCTCTCGCGCACGCTCTGCCGTCTTCTTCTCTCGCACATGGCGCTCTCCTCCTTGCCTCATCCGCATGTTGCAACCTCTCGGGCGTGTGTGGGCGCGAATGCGGCTCTCTTCCATCCTCTCTTCCACCTCCTTCTCCGTCCCCTCGCCCTCCTCCTCCTCTTCCTCCTTCCCCCTTGTCGCTCTTTCTTTCTTTCTTTCTTTCTTTCTTTCTTTCTTCCTTCCACTCTCTTTCGCCGTTGCGCGTAACTCCCCGCGCCCCTCGCTGCCCCCGCGGCCACGCCGTCGCACCGCCGCTTCTCTTCCCCCTTTTTCTCGTGGTTTGTTTGGGGTAGGTCACGAAGCCGCATACGAAAGATGGGGCAAAGCGGGGAGAAAAGTGAGAGAGGAAAGAATCGTGTGCACGTCGTCGAGGGCTCTCTCTTTCTCGCATTCGTCGCAACGCGCGTCTTCCACCTTTCACTATTGTAAATGACTCTTTGTGACCGGTCAGATGCAATTTTGACATGTCATTTGCGACCGCGAACTATAATCTTTGATGCCACGCGGTTTCGGAAACGGAATGAAATGGAATAGGAAGTCATTAAGGGCTGCGCGTATCTCTTCAAACTAGTGAAGATTCCGAGTCTTTTGTGAGCACTACCGTTAGTATTATATCGCTAATAGATGCATTTTGTATTTTGTTCTTACACGCCGTTTTTTTTTCTAATTTTATATATATATATATTTTTTTTATTTAGTTACGCTCGCGAATGAGGTGTCTCGAAGTTACTTCCGTTATTTTTAGGCGTCGTTTTCGCACACGGGAGAAACGTTCCTCTTCGCCGAGAAAATTAAATTTCAGAAACGAATCTTCACCGCCATTATCATTCGCCGTTCTATCATAGATTCACCGACTTTTGCGAGCGATCGAACTCATTCGATTAAACCGATTTCAAAGAGGCCGCGGATGCGCGCGCGTTTAT
This sequence comes from Pogonomyrmex barbatus, assembly GCF_055798465.1. Taxonomy (NCBI): domain Eukaryota; kingdom Metazoa; phylum Arthropoda; class Insecta; order Hymenoptera; family Formicidae; genus Pogonomyrmex; species Pogonomyrmex barbatus. The sequence continues at coordinate 870,469 of NW_028297108.1, forward strand.
TGTTGTCGATCATGCGATCCGAAAATCATAGAAAATTACAGAAAAGCCAAGAAACTCCGTGACGATCCGCTCGGGACGAGCTAGCGAAAGGGGAGGTAAAACGGGAGGGGGAGGGAAAGGACACCCCTCGTCTTGAGACGTCGTAATTCTGTCTTTGCCATAACGGCTATCCGGCACGGAACTTGACCCCCTTTCCCTCCTCACTCCGCGCGCCATCCGCCCTTTCGTTTTCTTCCTCGATTCGAAACAGAACAACCCCACCCCACCCTCCCTCTGCCCTTTCCCCAGTAACCAGAAGGGTTACTCGCTGAGAAAGAACGAGCGGTGAAACAATGACACGCGCGCGAGAACCGTTATTTAAATAGTACACGGGAACCTTCCGGGCACGAGGAGGAAAAAAAGCTCGCGCTCTTCCGAGGGACGCAACGTGAGAAAGACTCCTCGGGATTTGCATGCCGGAACGAGATGTATCCGCGCTGGCAAATAGATAACGCTCGTCCTTTTTCGTTTTTTTTTTGCTATCGCGGCAGGAGAGGAATGTAGTCTCATTATTTGATCGTTTTACAACATACCGCGACTGATTATTAAATCATATACTTGCGCGACTATCGTCACGCTCCATGCTCTTATATCTTATTAATTTTCTCCGTTATATATATGTATATATATATATATATATATATATATATATATATACATACATACACATCTTGAAATAATTAGAAATCTGTCGATCGAAAGTGAGTTATTAAATTTCTATCGTCAGTCTTTCCTCGTCTTTTATTTAATTTTTAGACTGAAAATTCAGGTAATGCATATTTAAAAAAAATGTTTTGAACTCCGTTTGGATTGATGTACATTTGTTACATGATAGGTCTTTGTATAGACGTTGAGACAATGACAATGCGTTGCAGCGATTTGCATTCGTTAGAAAGCAATTCGGTCTTTTTCGAATTTTCCTTTCTCTCGCGTTTTCCCATCCTCTCTTTCTTTCCTTATACGGTTCTGGTTTCTCTTAGCAGCTGTCAGCTCAATCCGAAATCCGTAGTGCCGAATCGATCAAGGGTGGATCGTGGTCTGGATGCAACTTGGCGATGGTCGTTGCGCCGAACGAACCGGTTTAACGCGCGTTGAAAGAGCGAATTGGGGAGAAGCGCGGGCAAAAAATTCATTTGAATCGGCCGACCCGGGTTGAGCAGAGGCGTCGAAATAATTGGATTTTAATTTTCGAGGTAGCGCGCGAGGTAGAACAAAAAAACGCGGGTGCACCCCCGGTCCTGAGAACGGTTCTCCGCGAATGTTTATGTAATATCGCGTCGCACTCGTCACATCCTCTCCACTCCGCGGAACCCTTCGTCTTTCCCACGAGCTCACAATAAATCCTCAAGTGTCTCGAAATTTTTTTAGACCGGCGTCATTGTCAGAGACAACGGTTGAACGCACTCGCGTGTGTATTATTTTTATCAACCTTAATTAAACAATTCTGTTAAATTTTTAATTAAAGTACACGTGACTTCTTGAGATATTTTCGTAACAATTTGTCTGTATAGTATGCAGCAGTCTCTTTTTTAAATACTGATTTAGCAGCATTGAACAAAATCCGTAGCAGATCAATGAGGGGTCTTAAGGATCAAGAGCCAAGAATCAAATCCGATCTATCGAAGATACTCGTATCAATTCTTGTCGTTTGGATAGAATAAAAAGACGATGGCTCGCTTCGACGGCTCGGTCGGCGAATGGTGCGTGGGGACGGCACAAAGGAGGCGAATGTTTTAATTAAATCTCAGGGAAACGTGGAAACTTCGCCATCGCTCGGCGTTTTTGCGATTTTCCGAAAGTTTCGCTTCGCGCGAGCGCGGCGCGGGACGGCTTTTAAGGTGGCGATGGAAGAAAAGGAAGGACGCGAGGTGGAACACGGCGGGAGGACGGAGGTGCTGCCAACCCCCTTCTGCATCCCCCCCCTCCCTCTCGCCTCCCTCCATCTCTCTTCCTGTTACCTTTTCCGCCGTCACTCCGACTGCCGCCGCTATCGCCGCTAAAATAAAAGAAGCCGCAAAAACAAAAGAGCGCTGCGGCTACTTAACGAAACAAATTGTTGTTTCGTCCTGGGATGGAGAATTTTAAAGTTTTCCAGCAGGAAGGGGAAAGTATCCCGCCTTTTTACCGCGCTGTCCTCTCTCACCCAGAGGACCTCACGCTCCGTTCATCGGACGACAGTTTAACGTAATTCGGAGCTCGTTAGTGCCGCTTTCTTTTCCTGTACTTTCGTGCTTGCAACGTTGGCACAACGTCGCGTGGGGGGGGGGGGGGGGGGGAGCCGGTATGCCGCATCTCGCGTCATTTGCGACGCAAGTTGATCGAATACTACGAGCGCAATTGGTCAGTCGACCGAAAAATTGCCGCTTTATCGATGTACGTACTTTCTCGCGTCGCGTGACACGAATGTTAAATGTTACGGCGTGAAACGCACATTTCTCGCCGCATACCGCGCGTCATTCGTTAAATCTCCGTGATGTAACGACGCGCTCGTTAGTGACGAGCGCGAGCGAGAACGAGGATCGTTCGAACCGCCGCTGGCGGTCAGTTACGAGTAAGTAAGATTATTTCACAATGCACATAGGAACAAGGCGACACATTCAGTCGACGAGGTACAAAACGAAACGGCGATACACATACGATACGCATGCCAGCGGGTAAAGAGATAAAAAAAAAATATATATATATATATACGTATATAAGATAACATCAAGATAAAAAATAACCAACAGAGATAAGTGAGCAAAGCGAACGAGATGCAAACGAAGAGACGGAAACGATGACGCGAGACGTGCCAGAGGGATTCGCGCGGAAGCGGAATCACATAATCGGGCAGAACTGAATAGCGAATTGAATGGCGAACTGAGCGTCGATAAACGAAAGAAAAATAATGTCAATGAGCGAAACGAGAGAGACGCAGCGCGTCTGCAACGTGCAAGGACGGACAAATTAAATGAAATATAAAGGGAAGAAACGACGGCAGCGAGAGAGAAAATCCCCCGGCCGTCGGCGAGAGAAAGCGGGAGGAACTTAAGGTGTGGTTGCGTACGGGCAAGGAGAGAGAGCATTAATAAAAGGGATTTTGTGAACGGGCTGAGTGTTCAACTCACTCGCTGCAGGGTGGACCAGCATTCCTCGAGGGTGCGTTCGCTGATGTTGCCCATTCCTCCACCACCGCCGGCACCTACTGCACCTCCAAGCCCCGCCGCAGAGGCACGAGACTATCAGGCAAGATAGGATAGCTCATGTTAGTCCTCGGTCCTCGTCGTCCCTTATAGGCGCTACTAACCGTCTCTACTACAAAGCTTCTTTTCGCCGGACGGTAGTTCCGACGGAACTACTTTTCAGTATAAAAACAACGCGTTCGCTGCCGTGGCAATGACAAGCCGAGAAGCCGGCGTGACGGAACAAGTATTTCTATCTCGTATGTGGGCACGCATAGAGGTACTTATAGAGCTTACGTATCGATCGAGGGCGATCGGGTGTATGTAAATTAAATCGGATGTATGTATAATTAAATATTAATTTTCGCGTTAATGATCATTCGACAAAATGCAAAACAGACAATTTCTACAAAAATTATTAGCAATAATCTTCGAGATTTTCGTGTATTCACGCGAAACGTTTCCATACGTATCGTAACTAAGGTCCTCTCGCTTCTTCTCACGAGCGATATTTATAGTCTTTCTAATTACAAATCGCCGATGTTCAGACACACTAACGCGATCTCAAAGTTCCGCTATCTGTCGGGAGATACGATGATTTTTCTCCCCCCCCCCCTCTCTCTCTCTCTTTCCCACATGCATTCCCGCATTCAAGCTCTCTCTCTCTCTCTCTCTCTCTCTCTCTCTCTCTCTATCTTTCTCTCTCTTTCATGCATACTCTCACGCTCTCCTTTTCTTTCTCTCTTTCTCTCTCCTTTCCTCTTCATATCAAGACTCCGCGGCCCATGCCGTCGCAGAAACACGACGCGATATTTTCTTGGTAACATCTTCCCGGCGTACCGTATGACGTATGCGTATGGTATTATCTGTGTTGCGCGGGTCAAGAACCCCGGGAGACGACGTATCTGCATCTCCCCGCATTGGTGTGCGTGGGCCGCGTTCGCATTTGCGGACCGCACTGCTACTTTGACGTGTGCGTGCTCTCTCTCTCTCTCTCTCTCTCTCTCTCTCTCTCTCTCGCTCACTCTCACTCCACTCGCATACTCTCTCCCGCGTGTACGAACGTGTAAGTTGGTACGATGTAGTAAGTCAACGTACTCTATTCGTGTGCATGTATGCGTGTACGCGCGTCTGTGTATCTGTGCGAACCGTGGTCAGTATCTGGGTACAGTCGCGTAATCAAACCGACGAAATTGTCGATGACATGTGACTCTGTAACGCGCTAAGATGACGCTAAATTAACGTAAAAGCCATCGGCATTCGGATTTCGGTCGGCGTGCGGACTTTGCGAATTCCGCTGATTTTCTGCGTGAACGTTGTTTGCAAGCAGCGCTACTTGAGCGATAAATTAGAAGCGGCGTTTGGTATGTCGTTCAGCGAGAATTTGCATTAGTAACGCACACGTTCCAACTTGGCGCCTCATTTTTCCGCGGGACGACGAACTTTCGCGTTGAAACGTTGAAACCTACGCTATTTACACGAATGAGCGCCGACATGTAGGAGAGACCTTGATATCTCGCGATACTTAGGGCCCTGTCGACGCTGTCGCGAGACGACAGCGTCGTTGAATAAATATTTTTCCCCGCGAGGAGAGAAACCTCGCTCTCGAAAGTATTGTCCGGCGTCTGTCGGCGTGCAAGTGAATGACCCTATTTATCGGTGCGTTATGTATTTTTATCGCGGTCGCCTCGCCCTAGTTATTTATCGCTGCTCTCCTCGCGGTGGATCGCGGAGAGTCGCGAGACACTCGTCCGTTTCTCTCTCTTTCGCGCGCGGACGATAATAGAAAAAGATATGCATGCGCGCGTAATGTGCACGTGGAACGGAGGCGAACTTTTTCTCTTCGTCTCTCCGGGATCGCGAATGTAAAACTCGGGGGAGGGGGCTCCGGCCCGTCCCGCAGCTTCTCACCTGCAACTCGTTGACGAGCTTCTCCGTGAGCGTGGCGTCGTGGGAATCCTGGCTGGTCGCGCCCGGACTCAGCATGGAGTTTTGCGAGTTCTGCTGCTGATTCGACATATTCATACCGGCGAGACCGCCGTTCTGCGCGATGGTACCGGCCATGTTGAGCGCCTGCTGCTGCAGATTCTGCGTGAGGTTTTGCGCCTGCTGCAGATTCTGCGTGAGATTCTGCGCCTGTTGTTGCAGCGCCTGTTGGTTAAGCGCCTGGCCAAGGTTCTGCGTGAGATTTTGCGCTTGCTGTTGCAACGTCTGGGACAAGTTCTGCGCCTGGCTCTGGATGTTTTGCTGCAGGCTCTGGCTCGCCTGGCTCAGATTTTGCGGTTGATTGAGCAGTTGTTGTTGCTGTTGCGGTGATAAACTCGGCGTCAAGCTCTGCGCCAAATTATGTTGCAGGGTTTGTCCGAGATTTTGTTGCATATTTTGCGTAAGCGCCTGGGTTAGCGCCTGGCCCAGATTTTGATTGAGCGCCTGAGCCGCCTGGACGGCCTGAACCGCCAGTGACGGACTCGACGCCTGCGACATGGTCTGCTGCGCCTGGGCAAGGCTATGCAAACTCTGGGCCATGCTAGAGGCAATGGCACCCTGATGATCCGCCTGCGGCGACGGCGTCGTTGGCGCTGGGGAAGACTGATGTTGCGGTCCCTGATTAGTCTGGTTCATCGACAACGCATGCTGCTGTTGTTGCTGCATCTGTTGCTGAGGACTCGCAGTCTGGAGGGTCGCGTTCGCGTTCTGTTGTACTTGCGAAACCGCGGCCTGTTGCTGCTGCTGCTGCTGCTGCTGCTGCTGCTGTTGCTGCTGCTGTTGTTGTTGCTGCTGCCCGAGCGGACTGTGCATCTGCTGGACCTGCTGCTGATGCTGCTGCTGCGTCGAATTCGAGATGGGACTATGCTGTATGCCGGGTGAATGTTGAGGCGGACCGCGTTGCGGCTGTTGCCAGTAATCCGACATCTTAAATACGTGCTGGCGTAGCGCGTGGAGGTTCGCGGCCGCCGCGGTGACAGCTGAGGCTTGGATCTCCATGGGTTCGGATTCGTTTTCAAGGTCGGGCTCCGGCGAGCTGCAAGGATCCTCGTCCTCTTCCTCGTCCTCCCGCTCGGTGATGTCCTCGTCCTCCTCGTCGTGAATTCTCGCGGACCGGTCCGGCTCGGGTCCGGGCGGTCCTCCGCCAGCAACAACAGCAACACCACCGGCGCTTCCGCCGCCGCCGCCACCTCCTCCACCGCCACCTCCGCCGCCGCCGCCACCTCCTCCACCGCCGCCTCCTCCTCCACCTCCTATCCCACCCCCCGAATCGCCAGAGTGGAGATGATTCCCCGGGTGATGCTGATGATGATGCTGCTGTGGCAGGTGATGGTGAGGACGCGACTCTGGATTTTGGTTGTGCTGCTGCGGATGCTGCGGCTGCTGCTGTTGTTGCGGCTGCTGCTGTTGCTGCTGCGGCGGCTGCTGTTGCTGATGGTGATGCTGCGGCTGCTGGTGGTCTAGCTGGCCGAAGTCTGGTTGGGCTTGCGTCTGGGCACGCAGGTCCAGGGCCGCCGTCGCGTCCGAAATTTTGAGGCCTTCGCGAGAAGCCCGGGCTACCCCCTTCCGGCGCAGCTTGCCCGCTTTTTCGCACCCCTTCCGGTAAGCAGCTCGACGGCCGGCACACCTCTGCGCTCGCCGCCGTTCCTTCCTACCTTTCTCCTCGCTCGGCCGCTGCTTTCAGCCTCGGGATCGTCGTAACGATAACGATCCTCGCGCCGCGCCGAGCTTCGACGTGGGCGGCGGGCAACGTCAGTTACTCGCCACCTGCTGCGACTTCCCGGCCCTGCTACCTACCGCCTGGCTCATGAAACTTCCTCTTATGATTCCTCCACTCCCTCTTCCGGGTCCTCTCCCGAGTCTCCTCTTCTTTATCGCGCCTTCCCTATATCGTTGCTGTCGCTGTCGGGTGCGATGCCTTTCGCTGGTGCACCGCCGATCAGTGGTTGTACATCCGTAATGCGTCTTTTATCGTGATGGCTTCTTACGTACTCGAATAGCTGTCGTGCCGCGTACGTTTGCGTTCGATCGCTTTTCGGCGATTTTCGCGGTCGATGGTCCTCTTCTTTCTTCTCTTTTTCTTCCTCTTATTCTTCTTCCCCTCCTCTGTGTGTAGATTGCGTTTGAATGTGTGCGGCGAGATGTTCGTGTGTTATATTTGTGTATGTGCTTTATATGTGTGCTTTGCGTGAGTTGTTGCGCGCGCGAGCGAACGTTCTCCAATAAATAGGAAAACGGTCTATTTTCCTTCGTCTATCTAACTTAAACTCTAGCGTACACTTAAGTTCAGGTTAAAATTCAGGATTGCCCAGCCCGGACGGTGTGAACGAGAAGGATAGTCCACGCGGACGCGAGTTGTTTGTCGGTCGGAAAGGCTTCCGCTCCTCTTCGGGGTGAGAAATCGCACTCGCGGATGATTACCGCTCGTCCCGTTTTGCCCTGAGTATTTTAGCCCCGTTATGTTGGATGTGCGTGCGTGCGTGTGTGTGTATGTGTGTGTGTGTGTGCGTGTGTGTGTATGTGTGTGCGTGCGTGCGTGCGTGTGTGTGTGCGTGTGCTCGAACGCGCACGAACAGGCTCGAAAAGTTGGTGTCGGCTGTCGCGCGCGTCGGCCTGAAGTCGGTGAGTCTGTGTGAATTCTTTTAAGCGGGACGAGAGCGTTTCTCTCCGGGATTTCCGTCACTCCGTTTCTCTGCTTCCGCCTGCTTCCTCCGATCTTCCTCTTCTTCCAAGCGGCTGCGTCGCGTCCGTCGATGACTCCTCCTCGAAATGCGACTCTAGCGTTTTAACTCTTTAAAAGGAATTCTATTCGATTATCGATCACCGCTCGTCGTTACCGATATCGTCGATGGTAGTTGTGGTTGCTTCTTATTATCGTTTAGGTTTAATTAATATTGCACTTAGGTACACTCGTTTTTTGAACACACTGAAATATATATGTATGAGCGCGGGGTTCTCTCTGTCGAGCTTTCTTTCCGATTCTTGCTCTTTCTCTCGCTCTTTTCTCTCTCTTTCTCTCTCTCTCTCTCTCTCTCTCTCTCCCTCTCTGTATCTCTTTCGATCTTTCTCTCTCTGCGCTTCCGTAGCTATTCTCCCGATCTTTCTGTCCTCTATCTCCTTCCTCACTATCCTCGGATACGCGCGATCAACTCGCTAATCACTTTCTTCTTTGCAACCCCGCTTCTACTCGTTCGGCTCTCGGTCTTCTTATGCTCTTCTTCTGCTCCTCTGCTTCTGCTTTGCTCGTCTTATTCTGCTTCTTCCGCTTTGTCCAGTCTTCCTCTCCTGCGCGGGAATCTCTCGCTGCAACGCGTCTCCCGCTCGAAGCTGCAATCCAGAAAAAGAAAATACATTTTTGCGTTGTCCGCGACGTCACGCACGAAACATTCAACATTGACACTACTACTTCTTTTCGTAGGCAACCGTTTCACACGTCTTTGCTCGCGGTCGGGAAAACGTTTCGACGTCGATAAGACATGTATCTTCGAAGATATTTAATTCGTTCGGAGGCTGTCATAATATTCACTGCGACTTTGAGATTCGATAATATTAAAATGTAAAATATCTTGACTGACTTTCTCTCTCTCTCTCTCTCTCTCTCTCTCTCTCTCTCTCTCTCTCTCCTCTCTCTCGGTAGAATGAGAGCGACGTTGTATAAAACATTGATTTTTGCTAGATGACACTGCCTAAAATCAGCTGTCGCAGCGCGAAAATATCGAGTGTCGAATAACGCGACGTAAATCGAATTAGAAGAATTCTAATAAAATTTCACGATATCCGAAAGATATTAGCCTCGAGATTTTATTGTCTTATGACGAGGTAATATTAAACGCGATTCTCTCTCAACATTCACGAAGGGTTACACTTCCGGCCGCGACACAAACAATAATTTCAACCATCACTGTCAGAAGCACGCACTAATTACGCGGCATAGTAAATTTCGTCCATTTGACACATCCAGTTCTCGTGTCGATAATTTAATGTTGCACAAATTTATACCCTCTTTTTTCGTTAAACGCCGAATTGTCGTTGACGTGCATTTTCTTATTAATTTCGCGTTTTAGGAAAAAAACAAAGTCAGCCGGCTCGAAAGCGCAACGCGTGAATGTCTTTTACCGTCGCGTAGCCGTTGCTCCGCACCCGACAACGCGGAAAAGATAAAGATTCGAGATACGTAATGCTGAAAAAATTCAGGATTGGTATGGAGAAAAGGGTTGCAACTGAAAGAGAGTAACATGTCGATAAATCAAATATTTATTCAAATAAAAATAACGCCAGTGTAGCAATAAACAATAAATCAGAATACAGTGAATAGAATAAAACTAAATGTCCGGAGCACACTGAATATTCTTAGAAATGTAACGTAAAGTGTGATTTACATCGACGTAACGTCACTATGCGAATATCGCGATGTCATACCGCGATGTCACACCATGACACCCGGCTGTCCACACGTAGAATCGCGTTCGCGCGATCCCGCAATTTTTCCTCCGTCAGTTATCGCGCGTTTGTCAAAACAAGATTTTATATATTTGCCGAATTTATTATTATTTCCCGAATGATTTCCGAACACGCGGTCGAATTTTTAACAGAGGCTGTCACCGAGCGATGAATAGGCCGATGTGGTTGATGACGATGTCAATGAAATGCCAAATAATTTGTTGCGACGTGCGCTAGGTTTACGTGACGGACATTGTTGGCACTGTCGAATTAACGGCCCAAAATGATCACGCACGCGGATATTCGCATAATCGCTAACTCGTTTACTCGCGACGTGGCGATTCGTTACGTTTATTGTTCGCCGTGTAATTTCGCGACCACGAGTATCGAGCTGGTGATTCGGGCGACCGATTTCAACGCGGCGTTTCACAGCGGCGTCCGAGAGTCCCTTTGTCCCTTCTCCGATCCGCGAATTCTCATCTCTCGCTTTTTTCTCGCTGAAATTCTTACCGAAGCACATGATACCACACCGGAAATCGAGAGGGGATCGAGGCGTGTGCGATCGCGACGAAACACTGTTGAGACGGCGACGATGACGTACCGGGCATGTCAGGATTCGGAACAGGGAATAGGAGGGGGTGGGTCAGTGTGGTGGTCTCGGACCGAAAGTGGGGAAAACTGACTAAAATGACACGAAAGTAGAAAAAGAGGAAAGTAGCAGGCGCGCGGCGTTTGTCGATCGGGTTATTTATCAATTGAGCCTGGATGCGGCACGGTCGCAAAGTGTCGTTACGTCGTTCACACAACTCGCGACACAAGATCGTCGGAGAGCGGAATATTCTGGAGAGAAAGAATCCGAAGGATCCCTTACTGGAGAGATCCAAGTGCGGATGACGGATGAACAGATGTGGCGGTCGGCGATGGTAATACGCGTAATACAATCGTGGCACCTCGGTCTGGCTGCTCGCGCGACCTTCGCGCACGGTATCGGCCAAGACACTGTTCTTCCTCTTCGGAGGACGACGACGGTAACGACAACGACGACGAAGACGACGATGACTACTACGACGACGACGACGACGACGACGACGACGGCGGCGGCGACGACGACGACGACGACGACGACGAAGACGACGACGACGACGACGACGACGTACGACGTACGACGGGGGGAAAAAGCTCTCTCCTCTTCCGCGTTCGAGTCCTTGACGGAGGAGGAACCGAAACTGACTCGGGTCTGCGGCTCGCGAGAAACGCTAAGTCCTTCTCCGTCGGGGGCCGGTGGTGGCGCGCTTCTCAGACCGCGTGCGTCTGACTAAAAGCCACCCCCTCGTGCCTTAAAGAACGCGTGTTCGGGTAGGGGCGTTGTCTTAGGTGGTGCGCGGCCGCGAAATTTCTGGCCACCTCGAGGCGCCTTCGCCGTACGCCGTTTCTTATCGCGGCGACGTCGTACGCGGGTCCGACGGCCCCGGGCGCGGGCCCAGGTTACCGTGGACCGACTCGTGACCCCGGCCGCGTCCACCCACGACGAAAATCTACCTCCGGGAGGACGAAAAACTGAGGCCGCCGTAGGACAGGAGTTTTCAAGCTACCCCTCTTTTCCTTTGCCCCCACCAGACACGACGCCGAGGCGCGCGCTCTATCTCCCCCTTTTCCTCAAACTCTCCTCACCCTTCACCCCGCGCCCAGGTGGGTGGGGGATTCTCCGCCGCCGACTCCGCCGACGCCTCGTACGGGGGTAAGCGTCGTAAGGGGTGAGAGAAAGAGAGTGGGGCCGCGCTCTCCGTCTCCGTTTCGCCCGGCCAAGAAAACCCTCCCGGAAGGAGGGTAGGAGAGAGTCGTAAGAACCGATTATCTGTCCCTGTCTATCTCGATCGCTATCTTACACTCCGCGGTTACGTTCGTCCGGTGTACGTAAGTACGAGCGGGCGAGATCGAACAGTCTTTCGGACCGTATACTCTTTTTGCCAAGAGTCCGTCCTTGAAAACTTCTCGCCTCGCCGTCGCGGATCATCTCCGTCGCGTAAATTCACTTGGACACCCCTTTACGCGTTTTTCCCTCGCGAATCGATCAATTCTCGTTTAACGGTAAGATATGTACAAGTCTCGAGATGCGCGACGTGCGAACGCCTCGAATCGGGATACTCGACTAACCGAAAAATTGTAGGGGGCTTCTATGTAAGGGGGTGTAACAGTCTGAGAGGTACGAATAAAAAAGAAGGGGGATCGTCGTGTAAAAATGGCTTCCTCCCTCATGTCCCGCATGGCAACGTATGCGTGACTAATCACGCGGGGGAGTGGGGCAAGCTCTCTTTTTTATCCCCCTTTACGAATCGCTCCGTGTCCAAGTTACGTGGCTCACTATCCGTCCTCCCGATATTAATGTGCGAAGTTTGCTCGCAACTCGATGGCGATCGATTGATTAAGTGTTCGCGGATCCATCGATCGGGTCGAGAAAGCGGATTAGAATACATCCGATCACGTCGGTCATCCGTCATCCTTTCCAACGATCCTTCCATCCCCCACCCTCCCCGCCCCCGTCCTCGCGTTTTGAAAGTCAAATCGTGATTTAAACATGGATCATCGACCTTGCGGAGGACGTCGACTTTCAGTGGACGCGCTGATGCTCATTTCGCTGCGAAGAGTGGTCGATGGTCATCCTGCTCGTCTTACGCACCCTCCTCGCCGAAGTAGACAACCAAGCCACCCCTTCCCTCTCTTCTTCTCCCTCCTCCCCCCCCTCTCTCTCTCTCTCTCTCTCTCGTGTTCTCATCTAACGTAGTTGCCCCACCATCACATTAAGCTCCTATTCCTCCCTTCTCTGCCAACGTCTTTCCCCTCCCTGTTTGCTCCTTCGTCTATCCCTCTCTCACCACCGTTTTCGTAGCAGAGTCTCGCGCGTACGGCACCCGACACCCTTTCCCACATCCTTTTCTCTCCCTTCTTTCTCTCCCTTTCTCGGTCGCCTCGACTCGCGCTCCCCACCAACCGGGCAACCCCCACGCGCCGCTTTTTTACGCTAGCCTCGTCCTTTTTTCCACGTGGTGTACACGTGGAAGTATGAGTCCGGAAAGTGGGGAGGCGCGACCTTTTTTTCCTCAACCTGCCTCTAGCATCCGAGCGCGAGAGATTCCCGCTGGCCGTCCGAGACGACGCAACAACGCGCGTCCACCCTTTCAACCTTCCGCCTCGCTTTCCACCCTCGGTTGGAAGAGCAGCGTCGGCAAGAAAGGAGCAAAGAAAAGAGCGTCGCGTCACGACGCGTCCGGTCGCGTCCCTCCACCCATACCCGCGTCGTGTCCATCCTATCCGCGTCTCTTCCAACGCGCGAGGGTGGATCGCCGCGCGAAAAAAGTTAGCCAATGGGTCGGCTGCCCGGCGATGGTGGAAAAATCGAGTGATCCTCATCGCACGTGCGACGCCACGCATGCGGCAATTTTCTCTCTGTCGTGACGCCACGGATCGTCCAAAAATGTCTCCCGTTCATTTAAAGAGATGTACTACGACGACCATCTCAGTATAACTGATATGAGATTGATTATTACGATATATATTTCCTAATGCGATCCGTTGGTTTAATTAAATTGTGTTTCAAAAATTTATTCAGGCATAATACGATACATTTCCTTTCTTATTATATAAAATTCATCATGAACAATAAAAAAGAAAATAAAATAATTGTTGTTAAGTTTAACAAAATAATGTAAAAAAGATGCATAATAGATAAAATTGACGATCCGACAAACATTTTCGTAATAAATAGGAGTTAATCTTAGACATTCGAAAATTTCGCAAAAGTTAAAGGTAAGAATATCCAGTTTATCGGACGCTGAACCGGCACGGAAGGCAGGAATGGGACGAAAGTAACGCACTTCCGACACGAGGGTCTCCGGCACGAAAAGTGGCCGGGCACGATCGTGATCGAACTTCTGTTCGCGGCAGGCTGCCGCCGTGGCAGTAAGAATTTCGGCTCGGCTTGTATGCGGGTGGAGAAAGGAGGGAGACTCACTCCGTACGTCCGCTACGCGCGAGTGTGTTCCTCCGGAGTTCCGAAAATAAGTACGTAGAGCGCATTGGGCAATCGAGGCTCACTTTAAATTACAAATGAAGCGGCCGGCGTACGTAAGGATAAAAACAGGTGAGAATCGAGCCTCCGCGCTCGGTTATAAGGTGGGCGGATTGTCAGGTACGCATACGCGTACACGTACGCGCGTGTGTGTGTGTGTGTGTGTGTGTGTGTGTGTGTGTGTGTGTGTGTGTGTGTGTGTGTCTGCCCGTATGGGTGCGTGTCGTACGCGCGCGGTAATGTACGTGCGTGCGTACGTGCGTATGTAACGCAACGTACGTACGCGTTACAATACGTAGCGTTTTAGATCTCAATTCCGATCCCGATTCCCCCTTGATTCCCGATCGGCAGCTGGACTTCAAGTGCCGACCAACAGGCGTACAGACGGATGTACTCGTACCGTGTACGAGTTGTTGCACGTATACTTGCAACTCTGACGGCCAGTTGTCCGACTCCGCGCTCTGCGAATCGAGCCGATCGACTACTCCGATAGGATGTATACGCCTTTGCGTAGGAAGACATTTGTCTTCTGGGCCTGATCCTGCCTGCTTTGGATCGTCCGCCTTCTTCGTCGCGGATGGCGGGGGAGTGCGTGGAAATGTGCCGACGAAGGTGGTCGTCAGGTGGTGGAAACGCCGCCGGCCGATATTTCTCCCCACGTTTCATGTGTCTCTTGACATTTTTCGGCTCGCGATAGGAATAACGAAGCCGGGAATTTCTCCCTCGATCGGACGATGAATTTCATTGATCAAGCCTTTAGAATGTCTCGCGGTTAGAAAATGAATGTAAAAATGTCAATATATGTATATTTGACGTGTCAAGAATTTTATTGAAAGAGGAAGAATTATTTGACACGAATAATACGATCGATTAAATATCCGTTTTCAATTTTAATGTCCTTTTAACGCGTCCGTCAAACAAAAAGGCTCCCAGAGCAATAACTCGTTCGAACGGTCTTTTCGCAGATATTCGTTTTGCTGCTCGTGTGAAGTAGCCCCGTCTCAACCCTTGATCGGAAGAACCACCCCGTGGCGAGGTGACGCCTGGCGGCGGAACAAGGAACGAGGAAACGAACGAGTAGAGAAAAGGGTGAATCGTCCTAAGGTTTTTGTCCATGCTAACTCCGGTAACAAATCGATTACGGTGAAGGAGCGGCAATGGTAAATGCGAGCAGATGCGCGATCACATGATACACTCACAGTTACAAAGACTCGGATGATGTATCGTCGAAGTAAAATTTAAGCGATGCGATGGCTGTGTGTAAAAAATCTCCAAAGACAAATTCGTAAAAAGTTCAAAAAATTAAGTTTATATAATTTTTAAGTTTTTTTTTTTTTTTTATACTCTTCAGGAAGAGATTTCTAAAAATTGTTATGAGATATAAATGAAACACCGCCCGGAAGAAACTCGGAACTAATTTCGGCGAGAGATTTCAGATTCGAAATTCGCACAAGATGCCAGAAAGAGAGTGTTTTCTCGCCTGACGGCGGAAGCGTACGATTTCGCAGTCCGTAGCGTCGAACAATTGAACTCACCGAGATATGTATTACATCGGTATCAATCCACGACCACCTTCACGCGCGTTATCCATACATTACCGTGGCGGACACGCGGGGCACACTATTTTATTCGCCGGGAAATGAGATTAGAATCGTCGCGGCGGCCACGATTCACGGCGAATCGGCGAACATCGGAGGAACATGCGGCACGCGAGCCATCGAAACTGACGGCCCGGATTAAGAATTCTAACGGTAGGAGTAGCCGGCCGGCTGTAGGATGAAATGAGCGACGCGTCCGGCGCATTACGCAATGAAAGAAACAAATGAAGCTTAATAGAAAAACTGCCCGCGCTAGAAAAACCCATTCCGTTCGTGCACTTAGTACAGCTGCGTCAGAAAGTGCATCGGCCGTTCTTTCTCCCCTCGACACGACGGAGCGGACACGTCGCGATCCGTTGTCACGGCAGACTCGGCGCACCAACCGATTTAACGTCCGTCAAAAAACCCGCGCGCCACTTTAAGCATTAATTATTTAACGCGAGGTTTTAATAAAATTTGTTTATGCCCCCTCCCCCCTCCCCCTCCCCCCCCCTCCCGTGGAAAATTACAGGCTGTTCAAGTATCGACAGTTCCTTCAATTTGCGGCGTGTCGAACGGAAGTGGGAAATGCATCAGAATCGTCGCGGGAAAAGTCAGTGATCCGGGAAACTGTGTGAACGGGCAACAGCGAGACAACTCGTGAATTTTTCAGATCCATTTGGACGGACGGCTAATTAACAGTAATCGAGCAAACGTGTAGAATCGGCTCGCCGCTGACCGGTGTACTTTGTTCCGGTTCTAAATTTGATTTACATTAAATATGAGAGAACGCTCGTCGGGACGAGCGGCCGCTTGCATTGCGCGCGGCTCCATATCGCCGCATTAAATATAACCAAACGCGGCAAACGCGCGTAATGAATCAAATTATTTCGGACCACGTCGCGGTCGGGGGAAATAATTTACTCGCGTGAAAAGGACAAAGGCGCTTAAAAAGGATGAATTGTAGATCGGTCGAGTCCGCGCGCGCGGGTACACGCGCGCGATTCAGCGCGGTGCGCCCGCGTTGTTTAGACAACTGATCCGCCGATAATCGATATCCGCCGATTCCGGATAATTCAGGATGTCAAATGCGCGTCGCGCGCGGAGATCAAAGGCCTGTATATGCGTGCGTGCGTGCGTGCGTGCGTGCGTGCGTAGTGGGAGTGTGTATGTGTGTGCGCGAGCGCATCGTCGAAACTCACGGCACGGACAGCCAGAGTCCGCGGAACGCGTCGCATGTATTTTTCCCGACTGTACCACCACTGTCGTCTACGGCTGTGTCAATAGGAGCCAATCTAAGTACATATGCACACACATACGTAATGCAACTCGCCGCACACACTGCGACTCGTGATGCAATCGTGTGTGCCTCGTGCCTCGCACAGTTTCGACATTCTCTTTGCCCCGCGCTATGCGCAAAGTGTGGTAACGAATCCCACAATCGGACGCGATCGATCGATCCGTCCGGTAGGACGATCTCTGAAATTTTAATCACGGAATTCCAGCGATCGCGATAGCGGTCCCTCAAATCGCGTCCCGAGTCGAATCGTCGTCAGCGCGACGACGATCGCGATTCAGCGGCGTCGATCCGCCGAGTACCATCGACGCCTATTTATCGCTCTCTCGTGTTTTCTAAGACTTTGTGCGAGCCACGAGATAAGATAAGCAGGCGCGGATCCAGGATCAAGGTGATGAAGATAGCACCGTGACTTCGGGCGGCTTCGCGACAGTCATTCCAGAAAAAAAACTGACGCGCCTCGCGTGTTATCGGAAAAATACGCCGCGCACCGTTCTTACGAGAGAACATAAAATCCAAACATTTTCAGGAGAACGTATCCGTCACAGAATTATCCGCGAAAATATCTGCGAGGACGTCGTAATCGCGTTACATTTAATTTTTAAAAGCGCGGATTGCACGAATCGCGACTACGTGCGCGACGACGTGGAATTACGGAAGAGCGAATCGTCTTTAATTATTTGCAAATCCTTTTTAATCGCGATCTTATATTGAAGGCGAAGAAAGACGACGAAATAATTCATCGCGCGCTTTGCGATGTACGGCAATGATAATGGAAATACGAAGACGAGATACATATGTCGTAGTTAGGGATTCTATGATGTCGATGATGCCGGCAAACACAATTTATTTCCTTTTTAATGTTTTAAAACAAGATTAAAATGATTTAGGATTATAAATGCTGCGAATGAATCTCGTTCATTTTGTAGCAATGTCCATCGGGCAGAATCGGGCAATGACGGGCAAGCCCGCTAGTCATGAAAGATGGCAGACGCCGGTCGATGATCACGAATATTTTTGCGTGCGCAGTCAGTACTTTCTGCCTCGTATATTTGCCGTAAAGTACGAAAAGGGTAAGCGGGGGGGAAAGCGGCGGAATATATACATAGAGAGATCGTTAATCAAAGCGACTGCGAGCTCTGGTCCGGGATACCCGGCCGATGAAGCGAACGGCGAGTTTTGCCATTTTTGGGGGGGAAAATTTTCCGCGGAAATCATTGACGTCGCCCGGGTCATCGACGAGCTCTACCCGGCGGACCGAACAGCTACACGTACACACATCTCTGTGTGTGTGTGTGTGTGTGTGTGTGTGTGTGTGTGTTTCTGCGTGTACGTGTATGTGTGCGTGTGTGTGTACCAGGGTACACAACGTGGGAGGCCTGTGTCTCGTATATCGGGGTGGTAGTTCCCGCAGAGAACGGCGTGCGACGGCCTCCCATTGGCCTCCCATTGGCCGGTCCGGGGGTGGCTCGCTGCAGTCATCGATTCAGGCAGTCATTGGCTGACTCGGCCCCGGCCGCCATTTTGAATGACTCCGGGATCAATACGCGGGGTGCGGAAAAAAAAGTGCATGCAGGCCCACCGCCGTCCCCGGTTCCCTCGGCCGTATCTCACGGCCGTTCTATCTCCGTTCGCATGCCACCGCCGCTCTCCCTCGTTCTCTATCTATCAACCGGTTCATGCAACCACCGACACCGTTGCACCACCTCCTCTTTCCACCCAGGGGCACCCTAACGCCTTTCCGCCGCCGACTACCACCCGTCCCCCCTCCTCCCCCATTCCCGCCCGTCGTTACCGCTCTTCCTCCGATGGCATCCCCGGCGCAACAACGCCAACCATCGACGACCCAGTCGAAGGGGGTGATAGGGCCGTTCACATGTATACGCGCGGAGGAACGCATGCATGTACGATACACATACGCGAGCTCGAAAATCATCGAAAAAATACTCGGCGAAAGCGGGGTTGCCGGTGTTTCGCCGTGGCGCCGCCGCCACCGCCGCCCCCCGGCCGTCGCCGCCGCGCGTTCCACCGTCATTTTCTTCTCCCCCCGGGGTTTATGTCGAGAGTGTATGCAATTCTCTCTCGCTCTCCCGCGTGTGCGTTGCTACGTTGTACGCTACGTTTTCAACACACAGGCCAACTCGTCGGGAAATAGGAAATTTGAAATCGAAGCTCCGCTCGCCGATGCCGAGCCCACCCTCGCCCCCGTCCCTCTTTCTCCCGCATCACCCTTGATCATCGGTGGAGCTCCCGGGCCTGGCATCAGACCCGGGGGTGCGTCATCGAACTCGGGAAATAGAATGATTCCGCGTATCGCGCGTTCTTTGTCTCCGCGACTCTCGCCCCTTTTTCATATTTTTCCCTGATTTTTTTTTTTTTTACGAGCGAAACGGAAAATTTGCCCTACACGATATTCGCGGGATCATTAATCCGACAAAGAGAATTTTTATGGAAAATAACTCGCTACGCTTTTATAAAAATACAATCAGAATCGCATGCAAAAATAAAAGGCAAATGCAACAATTATTTTTTGTACATTTCTATTGTATTTTTAAGTTGATTGAGAATCAATTTTTTGTTAAGAGTTAGATATGATGAAAAATCGAGATTGTGACGAGAAGTTACATACAAAATCAAAGCGATAAACTTTACGACGAAAGGAATTCGTGATAAATATATATGAACGTATGAACTACTTCCTAGGTCGTTATTATCGCGAGAAACTTGTTTCGAGGTCTATTTGAGGTTCGTCCCGCGACAGGTCGGCCGTCAAGTCGCTCTCTGTACACTACTTAATAAGTGGTGTACGCGAATTATAATGATAATATACATAAGCAGCGATTCTCTACCGGGTAACAGTAGTCATTACGGTAGTCGCTATTTACGGACACTTTCGCGTTTAACTGTTTTATCGTAATAAGCCGTGACCGTTCAGAGAGAGAGAGTGAGCGAAAGAGCAATAGAGCAGGCATGCAGCGGCCCGCGCGAAAGTACGCATTACGCCGGCAAGTTTTATAGCGGCCGTTGTTAGGTGGTGCCGCGCGCGCGCGCGCGCGCGAGGGCTGTCATTATGGAGTAACTTGTAAAACAGTTGCCTTTGGACGTAATGTTATTTGCACGATACCGGATTTAAGTACCGGTCACCGAGAGATTTATCGTTCCGTTTATGATCCGCTGCTAAACGGCACGACAGATCCTCGATTCGCGAGGAAGTTGGCGCCCCTTCGTTCTCTCTCGGCGGATCGCCGCTCGAGCGACGTGATCCGCAGAAGAGAACCCGCACGAGGGGGGAATCTTCCGCTCCTTTCGGAGCACGGACATGGCGACCGTTTCACCCCTCCGAGCAGCGACTTCAGATCCAAGATTTCTCACGTTAGAATAATGGATAGAGAAAAGACATGCCACATGCAAAGATCGATATCCAGTTAGTTGGTAGAGTACTTACGTTTGGAACCGAACTAACTGAAACAAGGACATAAGGCTTCTCTTGGTAGCAACGACTTTTAGATCACATTTTTAGTTATTAAGAATTTTATCGTTTTTTTTCATTTTTCGCTTTTTAAATTTACGTTTAAAATCTAAAGTTTCTCAAAACTTGTTAAAAATATACTTTAGTCATATCTTTACAATTTACTTTGTAGGTGTCTAAAGTGTTTTTTTTTTGTTTGTTTCTTTCCCCCCTGTGTCTCTCGTTTGTTTCTTCGACAGTGTAGGTGTACTCTTCTTCTTTAAGGCAATGCTTTTGTTTCAATTTCGTTTCTTCTCTTTTTTTGGTGCTTTTTTCGCGTATTTTTCTTGATTTTCTGTATTTTTTCCTTTTTCTTCTTAATCGTCGTCTTCTTAATCGTCGTAATTTCGAAATCAGGATCGCTCGAAAGTGTGTTTTAGTTTCTCTAAATTATTTAAGTCCTTTCGGCAAAACTTAAGAGGAGTTGTTCAGACTTTGTGTTTCACAGACAGAAATCGGTGAGTGTTTCGGAAACGGCGAAATTAATTTTTCAATGAAATAATTATGACAACACACATAACAACACAGTGCGACGCGTCTGAAACAGAAAAGAAAAGGGGCGCCACCGGGCCCCTATCCTCGTTACGATCGATCCGTCGAACAACTTTGCGATCAACGGTGAATTCTGTTCGCAGTACTGCACTGCGAATGAATTCACCGATTGCTATATTAACGCGATTTTTTTATATTAATTTTTCGATTTTTTAGAGCGGTATACGGTTACGATTACGGTAAAATATCGGAATTTCGAATTTTGTAAAACGTTTGCGGAGGGACCGAGAAGCATACGAGCGACATGAGAATATATCGATCATGGCAGATTTCAAATTAAATGAATTGCGTTTCTAAAAAATAATTTTAATTAATTTATACATTATTTATACAAATTATAAGTCGATTGTTAATTCGAAGTTAGACATCAATATATGATAAAAAGAAAAGAAAGTAAAATATGGTTTTAAATTTGTAAACAAATTTAAAGGAAGCAACTCTTAAATTTGAAAACTTAAAAGTATGAGCTTTCTAAAGAAGGTTGTTCGATGCCACTTCTTGCGTTACCGGCTAAAGTAAAAGTCTCTAAGTCCGATACCATCTTAGGTATAATGAAACAAAAATAATGAAACAAAAATGCGACAAAATCAAAGAAAAAACGTTATCCATGCAGATTACCCTACGAATCTGACATCATCGATAATCGTACCCACCCTCGAGGCATCCCCCGAGCCCGCATCGGCGTCAATCTAAGGCCATTCGAATCTCCCGCGCGACAAAAGGAAAAACCTTCGGTATAAGAAGGGGGCCACGTGACTCGAGGAACGAATGAGCGTCTTTGCCTCCCCCGCCGCGACGTCCTCGCCCGTCCCCTCCACCTTCTCTCTTTCCCCTTCTAGAGAGGCGCGCGGCGTCGCTCCTTGCGCGTCGTGGTAAGACGCGTCGGGACGCTGCTTCTATCCTTCTCGCACCCTCGTAAGCTCTCTATCTCACGTCCTTTCTCCTTCTCCCTCTTTCTATCTCGCCGCGCTCTCTCCATCCTCGTGCTTTCCCGGACTTTTCTCCCCCACGTGCTCCTCGCGAGTCGGCAGTGTCTGCTGGCACGTCGCGGGGTGGCGATCTTGGTAGAAAGGGCTCTTCGGAGCTCGCGCTCCTTCTATTTCTCCTCCACCTTCTGCTTCCTCAGCGCTCTTTCTCTCTTTCTCTCGTCGATCCTCTCTCGCAGGGTCTCTCGTCTTCCTCTCTTTCTCCCTTTCGTAGATCGCTCCTTACGTTTCCGCGAGCGACAACTTACAACTTACTCCGGATCGTCTCCTCGGGAGAAGCCCCGCGAGAAGCCGCCCCCCAAGCTGTTCCCGGTCCCTCCTTTCTCTCCCGTACACGCGGACTTATGCACGCGGCGCGAGATCTTTCGCGTAATTCCCCGATTTCTCGCGTACGAGCACCTCCGCGAACGCGACACGCGTCTTCGACGAATCGTCACGGCACGGCCCGCCGCGTTTACGCGGATATTTCC
Organism: Pogonomyrmex barbatus; assembly: GCF_055798465.1. Classification (NCBI taxonomy): domain Eukaryota; kingdom Metazoa; phylum Arthropoda; class Insecta; order Hymenoptera; family Formicidae; genus Pogonomyrmex; species Pogonomyrmex barbatus. The sequence goes on from NW_028297108.1 coordinate 892,551, forward strand.
GCAGGATTTCGGTAACCTTTGATAGAGGCATTGCGAGCATCCCCGTGTCTGAGTAGCAACTGCGCCGTGGCCCCGTGCCGGGCACCCCCACCTCACCTCCTCGCCGCCTCTATTGCACCACACGCCGCCCGCCGCCTAAACCGTGCCGAAGCGAGCCACCAACCCTCTCTCGGACGCGCGCTGGCCCTCCACCCGCGCTCCATCTCGCTCCCTCACCGGTTTCCTGCCGCCAACGTTCGCGCTCTCGCACATTCGCCCGTACGCCCGTCCATCCGTCCGTTCGTCCATCCGTCCGTCCGTCCGTCCATCCACCCGCTCCCGCTTGTTCTCTCTCTCTCTCTCTCTCTCTCTCTCTCTCTCTCTCTCTCTCTCTCTCTCTCTCTCTCTCTCTCTCTCTCTCCTCTCTTTCGCCTTCTCTGTCGTTTCTCTCGCGCTGTGCTTCGTCTCGCTTTCTCTTTCCGCCCGCTCGGACCACGAATCGGCGTTCGCTCGGTTACTCGGACGCGCGCTTTCCTCTTTCGCCGTCTTCCTTGCACCACCCCGCTCGCGCCCAGCAGGGTGATGTGCGCTGTGTGCAATGCGCTGCGCTCCACATTGCCTATGTGTGTGTGTGTGTGTGTGTGTGTGTGCGTTGGTGCGCTCTGCGCTCTGCGCGCGGCCGTGCCCAACCCGGCGCGCGCGGCGCTGCGCGAATAGGCGCACCGAGGCGTCAGGTGGATGACGCCATGTACGTCGCGCAGACCGTTTGTAATGATGGTAACCGGCCAACGCCGCTTCTCTCTCGAATCCGGATAAGTTTTCATGGCCAGCGGCGCCGACCGCTACGAAAACGATCGCGTTGACACGTCCCATGTCGGCAGGGGGTGCGAATGCGATTTAGATAATTTAGTTGTGGGAATTAGGCGCGGAAACTAACGCCTAATTTTTGCCTCGACCCTCCTTTCTCTTTCTCTATCAATAGCTAATAGTTAGGCGGCAGACAGAGTAGTTTTCTTTTGACAATAACGAAGCTTTATAAATTCTGCAAAGAGGTGATAGTTCTGATAGAGGTAGATTAACCGCGATCATTTCACTTCTAAAACTTCTATTTTTTAACTTTAGAAACAATCTGAATTCTTGATAATTACTTGCGATAAATATCCGTGATAGGCTGATGATAATCCGCTGTAGAAACTTCTTATTATTAAAGGGGAAGACGTCTTCTTGAGTTTAGTCGCAAGTTAACTGAACAGTCAGCACCAAGTTGGGCGTTCGTATGAGATCGATGCGCATATTTTCGGGGCTACTTAATTTACGTTCACCGATCTCGTTACCAGTAGACACCTCGCGAAAAGAAATCTACAACGATGTCCTGTATGAAAGGGTTTAACGACAGTGCTTGAGTATTCAATTACAGGTTTTACGTGATTTAACGATAGTTAAAGTAGGAGCCTTCGCAGTATCTCCAACACTCCATTCCAGGGGCCATAGAACGGCTGGTAAACGATGAGGGGTGGCTTCTCTGTCGCTACCCAATAACGATTTGGAGGCGTTATCGTGGCTTTACATCCCTTTGGCCCTGCCGTGACAGTAAGGTTAGCACGCCGTTGTTGCATACACGCCAGAATGGAGTTCACGTTCATCGTGTATTTCGAATCGTGACACTGACCACAGCATATCCATGATACTTTATAGGAAGAAAATGGTTGAGAAGATAGCACAAAAAGAATCATCTTCTTTTCTCTTCTTTCACAATTTTACATAATTTTAAATTTGTAATTTCACCAGCAAAGAGAACGCTTCGTTTTTTGTATTTTTAGAAACCCTTAAAAACTTGAAGTTTCAATATAATAATCTTTTTTGATTAATAATATTGAAATATTTGAAATTTATGAAAGATGAAGAATTTATTCTACGTAATCCGAAAATAAAAATTTGCCAAATTAACTATTCGGATAATCGAAAGGATGGCTTTTAATCTTTGGAGAGGTCCGACCTGCTTGGCACGTCGATCGGTTTACTCCGTCTCCGTCTCTCGCATGCAATAACAATTTGGAGGCGTCTGTGCGGCTTTACATGCTTCGGTACCACCGTGACAATAAGGTTAACACAGCGGCATTGCGTACGCGACGTAACCGGGTACGTACACCATCGTATTTCGAATCCTAGCGCTGACCGCAGCTCGCTCCATCGCGCTTCCACGGGGGTTGCTCGGCCGCCCCCAGGTCGGCGTGCCTCGCCTCTGGAAATTCTCCAGCGGCATTCCCTAGCGCGAGCCTTTCGTCGATAGAGAGGCTGGATCTTATTACGACCTGCAGACTACGCGTCGAGGTATGATTTCGTTGCATATGATGCGGGGACCTGGGATCGATCTGTTCCCGAGGACTGGGGCCGTCGTTTTCAATTCACCCTCACCACAAATGTATTTTCTGCCGGCGAAACTTTCGCGTCCGTAAACAAAATATTCAATAACGTAAAATGGAAAATTGTATTTTGTGATTTTATCAACGAAATTACATGTCAACATTTTAATGTGAAACACACCACATATTAAAATATAAAATATAAAAATACAGTTTATAAGAGATGCAAGAAAAATGTATATAATAAATAATTGTAGGGTAAAAAGCTCTTGTGTAACTGGCGTCGAATTTCGAAATGTCGTTAGTGCGTTTTCTTGAAGCTCTCGTTTCTTTTTCATCTCCGAAGCATCAACCGCGCGTGATGAGCGTTTCTTCCGCAGGAAGACGCGTCTCAAAAGGAAGGAGTCGCGGTGAGAAAGGGTGGCCACGGTTGAAAAAGAGGGATCTCGCAGACGATCCCTTCGTCTCCCTACCCTCCTACCTACGTCTCCGCTCTTCGTAATTGTATCGATTGTCTTAGGGCGACACTACAACCGTTACGCGCCACGAAAGGTGCACCGGTCGCATACCGTCTCTCTTACCTCACGTTCCATCCCCTTTCCTCGCTTTGTCGTTTTGCTCGATCGAAAAATAAAAATTCTTAACCGGATGAAAGTTTGACCTGGATCTTTTGTGGACGGCGCGGTGAGAGGGGGTGAGTAAGGGGCAGCTCGCAGACACAATGCGCCGACGAAATTTGCATATACGCGAACGGCCAACGGCAACGGCATGTGGCGCATCGCATGGGCTACTTCACTCTCGAGACAGGGGTAGGTCGCAGGAGGGTCGATAAAAAGGAAAAAATTGGATTTCGTCGCTTCTATCGCGCGTACTTCATCAGGTATAAGGAAGGACAATGGCCGACGAAGGATCCAGGTAGCTAGGTAGATAGGTAGATAGGACCGGCTGACTCCGGACAAGGGGATGAATCCGTGTTTTTTTTATCCTTTTACTCTCGCCCCTCATTGTACCCGACCCATCGCCCATCGGGTAATCATAATAATGAGAGGAGAAAGACCGGTTGACCATCGGGCGGCCCGAGGGGCGATAAAACAATCGCGGCTCATTTTTTGCCATGGCAGCTGCAGCCAGCATCAACCGTGATTGTCGGCTGCGATCATAACCCTTGGACATTGTACGGATCAGATTCTCGATTTGTCGACATATCGTCCTTTTCGCGTAGATTATTGAATAAATAATTTCTCAATATAAATATTTAATAAATAAATAATAAATAATTTCTCATGTTATTAAAAAAAAAGTTTGCTCATTTAATGACGCACCAACAATATCATGGAGATGATAATCACGATCAGTTTCAATTTAAGTATAATATTAAAACTAAAAATTATATTTAAAAATTATATTTAAGTATAATGTTAAAATAAGAAAACTGTCTAATTTATACGATGCCGTCAACATTCGCCTCGTCACGGGAGATCGATTCACCCATCCGTAAGCGGGACGAAAGCCCGAGAGAGGATCGAGAACGTCCTCCCGTCGGAGGGATGGCGATTCGTTGGACACCCTCTTGGCTAGTCGCCTAATGATCGGCGGAGGAATCGTGATGGCGAACGGGTGAAGAGGGAGAGGGAGAGGGAGGGAGGGGGAGAGAGAGAGAGAGAGAGAGAGAGAGAGAGAGAGAGAGAGAGAGAGAGAGAGAGAGAGAGAGAGAGAGAGAGAGAGAGAGAGAGAGAGAGAGAGAGAGAGAGAGAGAGAGACAAGAGAGAGTTGCGGGAAGAGGTCGATGGCTGACGTCCTGGGTAATTAGTAAAAACAAAGGAGCCTGGCCGAGAGAAGGAATCGAGAAATGGTCGTCGGAGGCGAACATAAGAGACAAGCTGAAAGAGAAGCAGAAGATCGCGTTGGGGCGACGGGCGGCGGAGAGGACGGCAGTGAGTAGACGCGAGATAAAATCTAAATGAGAAAGTAATCCCTCGACGTTGATGAGGAAACGAGCGAGAGGCAGCGGCAGCGGCGACGTTCGCGGGATGCGCGAGGGGAGGGCGGGCGGTGAGAAACGATCTCTCCTAGGCGCTTCCTTTTTCGTCCTAGGTCATGGCACCTGGGCGTTCGCCCCGTTGTGCGGTGGCCTTCCGCGATGTAAACACCTAGCGCATCACAGCCGACCCGCTGGTGCTATCGGGCTAAGCGCTCGAGCTTAACCTAACCCAACCTAGTGTGTCGACGACCACCGCCACCACCGCTGCCGCACGTCCGGCGTATGTAGGTGGCCCTATCGATTCCCACCTCGAGAAAATAACGGGTATCTCTCACGGCGGAGAGAGAGCCCGCCGCTCTCCGCAAAGTTATTTCGCGAAAGTTCCGCGAAACGGCTCCCGTCACAACTCTCCCTCCCTCCCTCTCCCGTTTCGTTCGGTAACCGCCGTTACTGCTACGCGCCCGCTTCGCACCCTCTTGGTAGCTAGAAGGGTGGAGCGAAGGGCTCGCGGCTCAAGGGTAATCAAATGAAAACAAAAATCGCGGAGCCAACCTCTCGACCGGCAGAGAAGGAAGAAAGTTACACGGCCAACTCTCGCCTTTTTCGCCGCAATTTGCGGCCGATTCAGCCGTGAATCTCAGTTCCTGCCTCATTGAACGGCACCTCTCGTATTTCCATCCGTATATTTCCCTGCCGCCTCTGTGGACGACCGCGGCGAAGGTCAATGTTCCCTTCGCCGAGCTGATGCTTACCCGATGAGAGAGAGAGAGAGAGAGAGAGAGAGAGAGAGAGAGAGAAAGCTTACGAGCGATTAATCGCGCTCACAAACGCGATCAATCGCGTTCGCGTTATTATGCTCCAATTTTCAGCTCGATCGTGATCCGTTTTGTTAACGCGCTATTCCGTGCTATTCGGTCTCCTCCTGATTTAATAAACACACGGTGCTTCAAGTTAATCTTGCTCTCCGGCTGGAAATAGACAGGCTTGGCCTTTCCACACGCGATTCCTTCCGTTTGTCCTTCGTCGAGGTCGGCAGCATGAGCGGCGGTGGCCCAGATCTCGCGAGGTCGTTATCGCAAGAATCACTTTCGCGAAGGAGGCTCTCTCGTTTCGCTCTCGCACGATTTTTCGGTATTTCCGTGAATCTCGCGTGACCGGACCGGACGCGAGATTGTCGTTGAGGAAAAAGGGGGGGAGGCGGAGATGGGCGGGTGGTTAGGTAGAGACGCGGTGCGTGGCGCGAGAGAGGACAATCTGTTTATTAAGTGTTCCGTATGGGCGAGATATCCATCCTTCGCGCACGTAACACGTAGATAATCGGAAGAGCCGGGCGAATCGAGCCGTCGCCGATCACGGCGGCATATGCCGCGATCTCCCGAGAGAGCAGCTGTGGCCCGCATCAGAATGTATCGACAAGGTAAAGTGTAATCTCGGAAGATTATCGTGCCGAAACACCTAACACGTGTGTCTTCCTACGGAGATTCACGTCGGCGCCGTCTTTCAACGGAAATGCATTAATGAAAATATCCGCAAGTTAATTAATTAATTATTTGTATATATTGTTTATTATTTATATATACAGGAGTGTAATTATAATATGCATCAAAGTGCGCGCGCGTATGCACGTGCGTAACGTGGCGTGCATAATACTAATACGCGACGTATTTGGAAAGTTGGAATTCTGTAATTTTTTAAATATTTATTACCGTGTTCTTCAAATAATTGAATATTGATGGAGTTTGTGTTTGGCGGACGATATTTGTGTGATTTTATATTCCCCCTCTGATCGCATGGAAATCCGGCCGTTTCGATCGTCGAAGCGTGTCCCGACGTGTTACAATAGTTACTGATCGCGCGTTTGAGTAAGTCGCGGACTATTTCGGCCATTTCCACTCATCTCCCGAGGTCATCGTCGCTAGGCCTCATTGTTCAGGCCTCCTCCCTTTGTGCGCGCGTGTCTGTTTTCGGGAAGGGAACAAAAGATGCGGAAAGGGGCCGAAAAAAAGGAGAATGAGAGACCTTAAGGGCGCCATTGTCCATCGAATATCTACGAAGAATGCGAGCGGACTGATTTCGCCGCGCCGTTTCTGCTCCCGTTACCAAAAAGTAATAATTAGCCGGGACGTTTTGTGCGTCGTTTGCTCGTGGTGTAGCGAGAGAATTCTTTTCAGTGAAGCACAGACTGACGCGCTTGTGGTATTCCTCGGGGTATGTGTCAATCGTCGGATCTCGTACGTACGTCGATTCTCGGCACAGCCGGCGCATTCTTGGCACACCGCTCGCGAGACTTAACTTTGTTTATCTATTAAGTCACGTCGCTGATTAAGTCGCGGTAAAGTCGGGCCGGGAGAGCGCAAGGGAAGAATACGGTTGAGATCCAGGGATGTTTCAAACTGCGCGGCGTAAACCACGCCGGCCAACTCGGCTGCGTTTCTTATCGCGCGAGGAGCGGCCCCGAGAGAAGTCCTTACTCTCGTGCTCTTATAATGAAATTCGCCGCGGCGAAGAAAGTTTTAAAAGTGCAAAAGTGCGCCGGGAGACAAAAGAGCGACACGCGGAGAGGCTGACAGGGAGGACGAGATTTAGGAGGATCATAAATCGAGACGAGACGTCTTGGCGACGCGAGAACCTCGAGGAGATTAGAGAGGAGACGCTCTCTTGATCTTTCTTTCTCTCTCCTCCGTTTTTTATCTTGGAAGAAAGGGTCATCGCGGAAACTTTGCTTCGTTGATGACAATTTTATCTGTGCTTTTTATTTCGTTACGAAGAAAAGAACGCGAGAAGAATATACGATATAAATTTTGTTTTCCCGACATGCGTAATACCCAAAACGACGTATATTTACGTATATAAAATTTTGATCTATTCTTATTGATATTTTAATTGTTTCGTCGTATAATTAACGATATCGTGAATATAAGAAGCGAAATATGGTGAATTTCTACGATGGAAAAGCGATACGCTTGTTTTTAATTGAAAGCAAAGTCTGTGGATTTTTAATTAAGAAAATTTTCTCTCTCTCCCTCTCCCTCTCTCTCTCTCTCTCTCTCTCTCTCTCTCTCTCTCTCTCTCTCTCTCTCTCTTAAGATCGACCTCCGCCGGTCCATCTATCCATCCACCCATCCATCCGTCTATCGAGTACTGCCTGTTCCTCGGAGGCTCCTCAAACAGTTTTATAATTGATTTCATTTTCATTTATTTTAGCACGAACCCCCTCCCTCCCCCTCCCCCGGCACCCGCTTGCTCTCTCGTCACTTCGCCGTGCCTTGAGAAGACAGTGTCACCCCCTTCTCTCTTCGTAGCACCCCGTCGTCGCCACGACCTCACGCCGCAATCAATTTAATGTTTTAATTAAGAGAGTATCCGTGAAAAATTAGATTTTAATCGGATCGCACCTTTCCACCAGCGTCCTTCCGCAGTTCTCTCTATTTATTTTGGGGCGGTGCCCTTTAATAAATAATTTTAATTGCTCTCGTCTTTCCAAGACAGGATTCTCGAACAAGTGTCGCTCGTCTCGCCGTCTCTCTCTTCCGTCAGCGGTGATTTTCAATGTATCCAATGCTTCATCCGACCAATTCTGACTCAATCGCATAGATGCATTCGCGCGATACGCGGATTAAATATATGCTTTGCTCTTCTTTAATAATGCAGATAGAGCGATACTCGTTGGTTCTCGCAAGAGATGCGGTATTTGGCGAAGGACTTGGTTGTTTTACGTACTAGTACTTTTTGACTATTCGAACCACGTCCGTTCGGTATCAATTCACATCGCGTTTCGCATCCGCCAAGAGGGAGAAAGAAGGCTGTATATACACGCGTGTTTTAATTACGCGCGCAAACGAAATTTAATTAATGCCATTGCCCCGGACGGGGAGGCACAACGCTCTCCCGCGTTCGCCCGTACGCGATCGATGGATTGTCCTCGAACGGCCAAATCAGTTGCGAAACGAAGCTCTTATGCCGCGCCGCGCCACGCCGTTGCCCGGCTAGTCGCGCTCGGCGCGGTCTAAAAAAGAAAAAGGTAGGAGAGAGAAGGTCCACCATTTTCCGCGGCTATTCTCGAGTGTTATGCAACCGCCGACCGATGCATTTGGCCGGGCAGAGCTTTATAGCCGAAGCTCGCACGCGCAAAAATGTTTGTTTTAACTTTGGTGCCCGCCTACCCGCCACCCTCTCCCCCCTCCCCCCCGTCTGCGTCCCTGCTCCTCCCGACCCTATTCACTGCCCCCGGATGCAGCCTTGAATTATTCAGAATGCGAGAAAATCTGTAAAATTAGACCTTCCGCTCTTCCATGCATCTGTTCCTCTCTCTCCCTCTCTCTCTCTCTCTCTCTCTCTCTCTCTCTCTCTCTCTCTCCTCTCTGTCTCTGTCTCTTTTTCTCTTTCTCACTCTTGATATTCTATTGCGATGGAAAAGTTGGCCGAACGATACGAGCGGACTTTTCTAGCGTTACTGCGTAAATGCGCGTCGATCTCACCGACGAATTAACCGATGAGTCGAAATTAACCCGCGGGGTATACGCGTCATAAAACAGACGTTGCTTCAAGTCGAAATAGCGCGTACATAAACATAGATTTGTACTTTTATCGACTTTAATATTTCAGACGAGTGAAAACGGAGCTGGATAGTTATTTATGGAAATGACAATTTGCGTAATTGTGATAAGTCATAATAAGAAAATTGCATTTGATCTGAGAATATAAGATATATGTCGTCGTTGACTGAACGACCAGCAACAATGGCTGGAACTGCGCACTTAAAAGTCGATCCATCTCTTTTCTCAGGATCGAGACGGCACCGACATGCTTTTAAGATATTTCCATTTGTAAGTCGCGGCATTAAACAACGAATATCCCTCTTCGGCACGCTAATGGAAATCGCCTTAAAAAGTTGCCGCATGGCCCTGGGGATACCACCTGCGAAATTTCGAAATCTTCCAACGCGTTTTGGTAGGCGTATTCCCACTGGAACGCCCAAAAGGAAACGGAGAGAGAAAAGGAGAAAAAGAGAATTAAAAAGAGAAAGAAAAAGAGAGAGAGAGAGAATCGAGTAGCACGAGCTCGCCCTTTCTACATTTTTCACCCTCCATTTTTACGCCATCTTTCGTCAGTAGCGACCCACCCTCTCTGTATTTCCCCGTCCCTTTTCCACGCTCTTTCCCTTTTTTCTCTCTCACGCGCACCCTCTCTCTGTCTCTTTAGGCTCCCTCTCTCGCTCTGCAACGGCCACCGTCCTTCTCCATTCGTTACATGGCTCTTCCATTGTTTTGATCAATAAAGCGCAATTGAAATGACTTTGTGCGACGGATACTCTTTTTTCATAACTGAATACAATCAAAAGGTACATTGTACGTATCAAACGGTTGCAAATCGATCAAAGCGGATGATTTTTAGTTTTTTGCGTTTGCGTCCGAGGGCCGAGTTTCAAGAGGCGATTTTCATTATTCAGATCATGGACGATGGCTTTCTGGCTACTTTAAATTTCTGTGGCTGAGAGATAAGAAGGAATGAGAAGGAACTTTTTCTCGTTTTGGAAAGAAAGAAAAAGGTCTAATTTCCGGCTCGCAATTGGACGATTCAATCTGTCGTAAGTCGATAATAGAATCTCGTGTAAAAGAAAGTCTGATTCTCCTCCTCCTCCTCTTCCTCCTCCTCCTCCTTCTTCCCTTTCCTCCTTTTTTTGACAAATTGAAAACTGAATTTTTTTTCAATATTCTGTTGCATAACAATCCCTTTTTCAATAATTAGATTTTCCATTGATTTTATTTGCCTATTACATTTTGTAACAACACAAACAGCCTGCCATTGCATTTTATCGAACAATTCATGAAGTATTAAATTTCTGTGGCTTTATAAACATTTTATGTACCGTCGAGCCAATTCTTCCATTTTATCCATTTTGATTCATTTAATTGGCTAAATATTTTTTTAATCACGTTATCTGTATATATGAATAGATGAAACATCGGATAAAAACTTTAATGCCAAACGCGACTCAAATTAGCGCACCTTTTCATAGGCAATCTATTTTTATCGCGTATATACACTTCCCGATATTAATCTATCGTTTTATATGCCGAAAATAGCTGTGTCCGTCATCGAGGATACGATGAATTATTATCATACTTTTTGCACCTTATCTCACCGTGCAGCAAAGATCATTTTACGCGGCGTACTTGAAACTTCGTTTACACCGTTATACACGTTGCGACGTGAATTATTCACAAAACTTTTATATTCAACTGAGAGAAGTTAAAATCACAACTCTGTGTCCCAAAGTAGCATCGTCCGTCTCATTATTTCATCTTCTGCTATATTACTTTCAAGTTACACGAGATTCGTGTATAGAGGCAGAAACTCTTTATCGCTGTAATCGAAATGAGAAACGTGAGAAAAATGTTGTTATTAAAATTGCGATAGTTATACGAAGGACGACGAAAGCGAGGAGAACGCGCTTTAAGAGAATCATCCAAACTCTTTTTTTTTTTTCTGTCCTCGCTCATCATTTCGGAGCGGGTATTCTTCTCGCGGTGCGCAAGCAGTAATTATTTTTCCGGCCCTCATTCTCATGGCAGGCTGGCCCCATTCTCCATTCTCCTCGTGCCCTCGTGCCGAGGATCCTCCTCGCGCTTTCGAGAAGAAAGAAAATGTAAGGGTGACTCGGGATGGCAGGAGCCAACCCTTACGTCGGGGACGGAGCGTCGTACCGCGAGTAATTCGAACGGGAGAAAAGAAATTAGCGAAATTAAACGTCAGGCCGTGCCTCGAAAGGCTCGAAAGGATCGAAGGGCGGCGGGATAAACTTTCCCCCTCCCTCCCACGTCCTTCCTTCGCGTCCACTTTCCATCGGGCACAGACTATTTGCGAATTAATTATTCGGGAGCGGCGGCGGCGGCGGCGGCGGGGAGGGAGAGAAGTCCGAATAGGTGAGAGAGCGAGGACGTGGATAGAGCGAAAGAGAATCCGAGAAGTATTTGAAACCGTTTCGATAGCGCGTGAAATCACTGGCATCGGGATACATCACACTTGAGTAAAGAGCTATAGCTAAACGCGCGCGATCGGATTCGTACGATTGACGTTGCACACGCGTGTGTGTGTGTGCGTGCATGCATATGCGTTACATTCGTTCGGCCATCATTTCGGTGAAAACGCGAGCGAGAGAGAGAGAGAGAGAGAGAGAGAGAGAGAGAGAGAGAGAGAGAGAGACTTTTACCAACGAGAGAGAGATATATTTCGACATGACCAACGGGTACATCAGCCCCGTTGTTTAAATGGCGAAATTAAAACTTATCATTATTGGGAATTTCGCGAGCGTGTTAACGTCACACCGATGAACGTTCTACAGTTTCACTTGTAATTATGACGGGAACATTTTGTCCCGGACCACTCCTCGCGATACACGAGAGTGCCTCTTTTTTTTATTTAAGGGCTGATTAATGAAATTTAATGCAATTAATAATAAAATAAAATTGAGATAAAAACCGTAAATTCAGGACGCGGAGGACTCGAGGAGAACGTTGAGGAGCGAAGTAATCTAGCACGTGGCGCTCGTTCGTAGAACGGCGCGGCGAAACGTCGCATGCATCGAGCAGCTTGTTTCAAATCGATCCGATATTCGTTCGCGAGCAAATATCTCTATCTGCGATGACAAAGCGCCGAAAAGCGATTCGTGAGTATTTTTAATCGGGCGCGCGCACGTCGCGCGTATAACTCATATATCTGTTAAAACCTCCCCGGACAAAAGCAGCAGCAGCAGCAGCACCTCGTATAAATGGAATTAATCTATCGATGCGTACCGTGCGTCCATTTAATATCCATCACGCGTTCATCACTGCAGAAGCGATCCAGCCGGTGCTCGCGCGCCCGCACGTTGCGAGGTTGCCCGCCTCCTCTCTCTTTTCCCTTTTGCCGCGGTTCGTCCTTCTTTCCCGCAGCGTCCGTCTCTCGCCATCGAGTTCGCGCGGGGGGGGGGAGAGGTTGAACTCGCCGAAACTTCTAATTTCGTGGAATCCGCGACGATGACCGGCCGATGATGACAAATTTTGTGCGTAGCATCTTAATGCGCCGCGCGCCCGTCGAAAACTGACCTCGCAGCTGGCCGCCTTAAAAAAGGGGGGCAGAAGGGCCCTTCGTACCCGGGAGAGGGATGGCCCATCTCTCGCACGGGGTCCTCGCGAATACGCAACGGGTGGGGGGGGAGGGGTCGGAGAAGGGGCGAGGATCCACCGTGTCCAGAATTCTTTCATTTTTTCGCGCGGGCCTCCTCTCTTCCGTTCCGTGCGAGCGTTATATTTCGTCTTCCCTCCCGTCAGACGTATCTCGAGATGGGTTGAACCTGTTTAAGGGCTGTGTTTAAAGATCGAATCAAAGGACGATGGAAGGGTCGGTGAATGTATCTCCTGGAAACGCGCTATTGTAATTGTAACATCATCGTTCTCATGCCGCTGATTCGCGTCGAGACTATTGTGGGACGAACTCGTTTATTTATACTTTTCAGCGGGAAAGGAAGCGCGAGGGTTTTTCTCCTGGATTCTGTGTGGGAAACGGCTGCATTCTGTTAGCCATTACAAGGGATTTTCGGTACATACGATTTTCATATTCTAAATACAATATAAAGCAGTAATAATTACACATTATACAATAGAGGAAATAGCTATATTATAATTTCTGAAAGAGCAGAATTGATGAACGAAGTGATTTATTGAGTCAAGCCAATAATTCGTTATTCACTGAAACCGATACTGGGATTTTCTCGCTGTGCCGCAATTTTTCCTCATAGAAAGCTCGAATCGACAAAGAAGGAGCACGCGCGCGGAATGATATTTCCGGGCAGACGCAGAATTTTTTTTTTTTTTTGTTCAAACTCATCTCGCTTTTATTCTCGGCGCACAACGTACAATACATATGTCGGCAGTTATTTATTGTCACACACGTTCACTTCACCGTACCCCGATACACTTTATTTGTCCTTTATTATTTATCGCCGTCGAAATTCTGCGCATTGTTTTCCAAAACACTGCAACTAATCACTACCACCATCACCACCCAGCCCTCTTCCTCCTCCTCCTCCTCCTTCCTCCGCATCCCAAAACCTCACACCAACCCTCCTGCTATTTCCCCGTACACCACCACCTTTGTCCCCCGTCCCCGTTCTCCCTCTGGCACCTATTCGATCGATCGTTCCGCACGACCCTGCCACGGATTGTCTACGGTCGATCCTCGATACCTCGTCGGTTTTCGAGGTAGCTACGTCGACACTCTCGGCATGTTCGTCGAGGAAGCCGGGGCGGCAGAACAGCAGCAGTATTAGCAGCGGCAACAGCAACGATAGCCCGATAGCGACAGTAGGGTTCAAAGCGAATTTGAGCGGAAAGAAATGAAAAACGGGGAGATTATGAGAAAAATTTTCGACGGACGAAAATCTTGCCAATTATCATTTCCCCGTTATTCCCGCCACCGTCTTTCGATTTTTGTTAGTAGTTTTGCATCTAAAGCGTACCCGGCAGAGTTTCTGCAAGCAAGCAACATTAATGTTTGTTATAAGGTCGAGCATGAAAGAATCCAACGAAGCGAGACACCGGCGATTCGAAGTCACTTTTTTGTAAATTGCAAATTCGATCTGCGACAGATAGAATGACGCGTGTATTCGTTAAGAATTATTATTCAAGCGTAAAGCACACATGTACAGAATATGTATCTCGCCTCTGTTACAACTCTTCAAACTAATCTAATACACGTTATATAAATTTAAATAACTGTAGTAATTATAATTAATTGTAATAATTATTTCATTGTTGATTCGATAACTGAGTTGCCCAATTCTTACGTCTCAATAATTCAATTTACATTCTCTATTAAATTTAGATTAAAAATTTTTATCAATATTACACGTTTCCATAGAATTCCTTTAGATTGAGAAAATTGTAAAAAAAGGATTGCCTCAAGTCTCAACTTCGTCTCACGCGAGCGTCTCCTTCGGCGTGCCGCAGATATATTAAGAGCGTTCTATACTCATTTGATTTAAGCGTGTGCGATGGCCTCTCTCCGTCCCTACCTTCGCAAGAAACAACAATCGAAATTCCGCAAGTCCACCAAGTTTAAGATTCCCTCGTGATCGTCATCCTCGTCGTCGTCGTTCTCGTCGTCGTCGTTGTCGTCATCGGCATCCTCTTTCACTCGGCGCAGTCCTCTGTTTCTCCAGTTCATCCGATGAATCTCTTTTCCCCGCGCGTCACCCACTTTCCCCCTCGGCTTCGCGATTCCCGTGTCTCACCGTACACCACCGATCTCGCGCATCGCGATCACTCTCCCGATCGATCGAATCCGCGCTCCCGCCCGCCCGCCCGCCCGCCCGCCCGCGCGCGCGCGCGCGCGCACGTGCGTTCCTCTCCGGCGGACTTTGCGCGTGGATCACGATCGACGCGCGACGCGGATCGATCTTGTGGATCTCTCCTGCGTCTTCTCTCTCGCGTCGCGTCGACACGAGAGAATACACGCGCCGATCGCGCGTTTTGTTCGCGATTATCGATGCTCGATGCCACGCCGAAGACGACACTTATCGCGAGATCGCGCGCGAAATTCGGACTTCCTCGCGCCGCAAACGAACGACACCGCTAACGCGCTTCCCACGATCGAGCGTAAATCGATTTTCCACGAGTGTTTGCGACCGTAGGGGGCGTGCACTATAGATCGCGAGATCGATGGCGTGATAGCGATCGTGCGCGAGTTTTCCGAGGCTTCCGAACGATCTTTGCGCGCCTTTCGATGCTATTCACACTCGCATCTCGTTAATCAACGTTTCTAAATAAATTCGTCCCTTTGTCGCGGAACCCTCTCTTTTCTTATCGATCCACCAAGAAATTCTATCGGATCATTCGTCCACCGCCGAGTTTGTTTCTGGATGCGGCGAGACCGTCGATTCTTTATTCGTGCATCATTCCCGTCTTGGGAGAATTGAATAAGCGCGACGACGCAATTGCGGCACGTCGGCGATTCGCAACGCCAACCGGATGCAAATTGTCGAAGGCTCGGCGCATGCGAGTCGATCTCGTTTCGCGTGTATTAATTCTCGGTACACCCGTTACACACGGCGCATCGAGATCCTGCGTATATCCCTGCGATCCGATGATATTCAAATTCGAGATGATTCGGTGATCGAGGCATCGAGGCGTGCCTTTCAATGTGCCTCTCACGAGGATAGCAGATTTTCTTCCAGGCAAGAAATCGATCCTCCCGGCAACGCCGAGATTTTGCCGAAAATCCGATTTTCTCACTGAATCGTCTCCCCACCTGAATCCTTGGGAAAATAGGAGGGATTTACCGGGTGTTCCCGAACGACTTCGGCGCAATTCGCACGTGCGTATACGTGCGTACGAGAGCGTGCACGCGCAACGACCGGTATGATAATTCGCGTAAACGCACTCACACACTGCCACTGATGTCGAAGACGACTCCGAGTAGACGAGTATTCCGAGCGGATGCGGGCCAACTGGCTGATAGCCCCTCCTTTCGGAAGCGGGCCCTCTTTTGCGATCCTCGGTGCCGTGCGATTTTTCAATCGCGGATGTTCCGATGCGCCTTCGAGAGAGAGAGAGAAGCAGGCTTCTCCTGTTGCGCGGGAGCGCGTCACTGAAATCGTCTATATATCTTTCGATCTTTATCACCGCGCGATCTCTCCTGCTCCACCTCCTCCACTTCCTCTCTGTATCTCTCTCTCTCTCTCTCTCTTTTTCTTTTTCCTTTGTCTCTTGTCACTCTCTTTTTTTTTCTCTCCCTCCTTATCTCTCTCTCTCTCTCTCTCTCTCTCTCTCTCTCTCTCTTTCTCTCTTCTCCCTCTCCGGGCTGTTCCTCCCTTTCGGCGATCGGTATCGCGCGCGCGCGCGCGCGCGAGACGGTATCGGTTGATCGCACAGCTCGCGAGCTCTTTCGGGGACGCGCGCGGACCGTACTCGCGGTGCCTCGACTTCGATATTTCTGCGATTTATTGCGGCGCGACTTAGAAATGCATCTAATGCGGTGCACGCCGCATAGAATGCATGCATGCACCTTGGCGGGGAGGGCGAGAGCCGCGGAGAGCCGAGAAGCAGCCGGAGCCGGAGTCGGCGGAGCCGAGCCGAGTCGAGTCGAGTCGAGTCGCGGCCCGCGGCGATACGGGCGCATGCGCCTCCGACAGTCGTGAGCGTGTGTATTCTACTCGCGCGATCTCTAGGCAGGCTAACGCGAGCTAGTGAGAGCGCGGGCGAGAGAGCAGATCGGCGGACACGGGGGTACCTATGCTACGTCATTCACTGGCGCGGAGACCGGGGCACCAACCGTGTCTTTGAGTCGCGGTCAGAGTAAACCTACGCCTCCGTCATCCCCTCCCCCTCCTCTCGGAAAACAAAGAAATTGTACGAGAAAGATGACACAATTTTGACTATTTTATGGTAGCGCTCCGTGCGATCGTCCTTTTCTCCAGATTATATAAAAAGAAATGGTTATTAGCGTCAGAGAAGAGAGGAAAAAGTTGCAGCGTGGGAGGTAATTAAAAATCTCCATTCATGTTCTCGTTATCATGATTATTGCTTCCTACGTGATGTCACCCGCGGGCGAATTGTAACGGCGCGGCGTGCAGAAACGGGTCAGCGGATTTCGCGTATAAACAGGAAGATTCCCCGGCCGCGTGGAGTCCAACGTATACGCGCAATTCCGGCGCGATTAGCGTACAGACGAAATGCGGGAAACTCTCCCCGCGGACTACTCGACGGGCCACCCACGTCAGTAATTTCGCACAGCTTACGCTAACGAGTACCACGCGTGCGATTTGGAAAAGCGAAAAGCTAAAATATCCCGATATACTCGCGAGAGAGTTACCGCCGTTGAATTCTCTCGCCCGGTGTTCTCCGTACGCCCGCCCGCCCGCCCGCCCGCGCCACCGATGCGCCGCTCCGCATATGATCCGCGAGTACGTGTGTGTGTCACACGTGTGTACCACGTGTGTATGTGTATCGCTCTGTGTTTCCATGTCGGAGCATAGCCTATCCCGTAGCACTATAGACGGTATGGAGAGGGCTGCTCTCCGGCGTTTCTCTTTCCGCCGTCTTTCCTCGGTCCTCGTCGCGGTGGGTGGAAGAGGAAGAGGAGAGGAGGAGGCCGAGGAGGAAGAGGCGAAGGAGGATGCAGGGAGGAGAGCAGTCGGGTATATGGACCCCCGCTAGGTACGACACTGTGCGATTTTTTGACGACCGATGAAAGTTACTCGCGAGATATTCTATTTTAAACTTTCGGCCGACAGCGGCCGCCGCCGCCGCCGCCGCCGCCGCCGCCGCCGCCGTCGTTGCCGTTGCGCGCCTCCGCACCCGCGGCTTGTCTCACTTACCTTCTCTCTTTCCCTTCTTCCCTCTTTCTGCCTCTCTCTCTGTCCTCCTCTCATCCTTCTGCCGCCCGCAAGAAACTTCCTACATCACGATAATTCCTGAAAAGGAGGGAGCCATTTTGCGCGAAGAGTACCATGGACTTCGGCTTTGATTCTGCGTTCCATCGGCGCTGAGAGGGAGAGAAAGAGAGAGAGAGAGAGAGAGAGAGAGAGAGAGAGAGAGAGAGAGAGAGAGAGAGAGAGAGAGAGAGGGACCCTCTGACGAAGAAAAAGCTACAGCAATACAGCGACGATGGAGCAACGGCCGAAACCGTTGTTTTTTCCATCCGACTGAATGATTTATCAGATCGGAATCGATCCAGAGCGAGGGAGGTAGAAACCACGCGACGCGGTTGCAAGCCAACAAAACGGCGAGCTTCATTATTAACCTCGCTCTCCTCCTGCGCTCCCTCGCGCACCATCGTATTGCAATCATTTGCGAGCGTTTGATCGCGTTATAAAAAATCCAATACTTTTGTTCGCCACAAAATACAATCCATGAGGTCCGATTTTCGATAACCGTTTTTAATTGCGCTTTGTTGTTTGACGCCGGTATTGTTCCGCCTGCAACATTGCCCTATGTTAATCAACAGAAAAAGCAGCGCGCGAAAATGTTTAGGCGCATTTCGGAGAATGACCAATGCAACTCGGTGCGATATGGTGCGAAGTGCCACATTCTCTTCTCCTCCTCTTTCTCCTCTTCATCGTCCTCTCCTCCTCCGCACGATCGATCGTGCACGTTGCAACTCGCGTTGGTGATCTCGAGAGTGCAGGGGAAACGAAATTGTCTCACTGCATCGTGCGAAATTCGCTGTTAATCCGTTCGACACTCCGAACTAAAACCAGAGTCAAATGACGAATCGTATTATTTCGTCGTGTATTATTCAAGATTGTTGTTCAAAGATCTGTGGTTCTCGATAAAAGGAAGAAGTCTCTTTCTTCAGTTACTATAAAATTTTTAATAATGAGGAAAAAAATCGTAACAACAGTATTGTTGTAGGGAACGAATTATTATATGTATACCAAAAGTGAATTGGCTTTTGAATAAAATAAAATATCGGTTTTTTTTTTCAAATTTAGTTACATTGGCATGCGCGCCGTTTGTAGCGCGGAAAATAATTACGGCGATAAATTAATTAAAGAGAACGCGGGGCGAATTCCGCGCTCGCGCTGGGATCTGCCGCGGCCGGCGTTCGCGGGAAAAATATCAATCGATAACGTCCGCCGGCGAAAGGAACGCGCATTCGATATTCGCATATCCGATGCGAATTCCCGACGGGCATGGAGATTGCTGAAAAATAATTTTCAGCTGCCGCGCGGGATAGGAGCGCACACGCGCTCGCGCGGATGATCCGTCGCGTCGGGCTGCTAGTCCCGCGGTGCCTTTTTCTTTTTTTTACAGGCCGCCCCCGCCGCCGTCGTCCCACCATTCCCCGCTGACCGTTCTCAACGGCCACCCCCCCCTTCGGCCCCCGCATCGCCGTCCCGTTACCGCCAACGCCGTTCGAACGCACCACCCCGCAGGATGCGCGGCGCGCCACGCCGGCCGCTTTTGTTTTCCTCTATTTTCCGGTTTTTCCGGGTGGGCCGCACACCGGACACACAGCGGTGGCGGCAACGGCGGTGGCGACGGCCGGTAGTGTGTGGCGCAACAAGTAGCAGATTATAAAAATCACTCGACGGCTCGGGGGCGTGCTGAGGAAAAAAAAAGAAGATACGGGGGAGGGGGAAAAAAAGCATGCGAGCGACGAGAGCGAAGGCACGCCGTGGGAGAAAGCGGGATGGCGCGAGCGAGAGCGAGAGCGGTTGGAAGAGAGATCGCGCGGGATCGCGTGAGAGCGACGAGAATGAGCATCTCGCGAGTGAGAACGAGAGGAACGAAGGACCGATGCGGGAGGGTGGGCGCGCAGAGGGGGGGGGGGTGCGCGGTGAGTGAAAGAGGTCCGGTCGGAAGAGGGAGAGCGAGAGGGAGAGCACGCGAGAGAGATGCGGGCGTAGGTACACATTTACCTATACATATGTATGTTTCCACCCGCCGCGTTCTCCACTGTCTCCTCGTCCTTTGCCTCCTCCACCGTCCTCCGACCCCGCTTCCGCTCTCTCTCTCTCTCTCCCCCTCCCCCGATCGCTACCTCGCTCTCTACCTAGCCGTGCTGTAACTCCATCGCTCTTTCCACACGCCATCCTTCTCTTTCTCTTCGTTCTCTCTTTTGCGCGCGCTACGCTCTTTCTCTCTCCTCTCCGCTCATACTTCGGCTTTCGGTCTCGCGCGCTCTTTCCGCCCGCGTATAAGCCGTGCGTGGCGATTTACATTAAACGCCGGTCCGTTTCCCTCCGTCGTTTCGCGGGAACACGCGCGAGTGCTAGTGGTTTGGGGGAGGCGGCTACCGGGGACGAGGGAGGGTGAGAAGGGGCTTCTCTCTTTCTCGCGCGGCTCTCGCGCCGTGTCGAGGGGAAAATCATCCGAAAATACGCGAACGCGAAAAGCAACGTCGTTTCGAACCCAGCGTATTACCCAGCGTTTATACAAGCGGAAACCCCCGCGAAAAAAGAGCACCCTTTTCGTTCAAAGTATCTCTCTGGATCTCGTCTCCGCGTCTCGCGAAGGAGGCCGCGTTGACGCCAACGCGAACACTCACGACGAAGCGCTCGCTCGAAGGGCACTCGATGATTTCTCGCGCGAGGAACGCGAGGGCGTCGAAACGATCGCGCGCCGCGATGGCAGCAGCCGTTCGAATCCCGTCATTATCGTCGGACGAGCTCACCGTGACGTGATGTGACGCTCCGGAGGCTCCGGTCGTAATTCGCGCGCGCGGGAGCGCGGGTGCTCAATTAAACGCATTTTTAATTGTTTAAATATTCCCCTTGTCCAGGAGCGAGTCCGTGTCTCGCGTTTTATTGTCGCGTGATCCTTTACGAGCGCGTGCTGAACAGAAGCGCGCCCGCCTACGACGAGAGCGAATCGCATGCCAAAAGAGAGCTTTCGGATCACTCTCGGCCTCACGAATCAATCAGAGAGATACAAGATTGCGTACCTCCCCCCCCCCTCTCTCTCTCTCTTTCTCTCTCTCTCTCTCTCTCTCTCTCTCTCTCTACGAGGGTTCTTCTCGACGGGTCCGTTTCTTTCGCGAGAAAGAGAGAGACGCCATGTAAATTTATCGACGTGCGCGAGCTTTGTCCGCAACGCGACGCATCGTATCGGTGCACTCGCCATGCACCGACGGCGGACTTTATACGCGCTGGCCCTCGTCCTTTCCGATCTCCAGTTGATCGATTTTCCGCGGGGTCGTCGACCCTCGCGCTCGCTCTCTCGAACCCCTTCGCGTTCGCGTTCGACGCGCGAAGAAGAAAGAAAAGGCACACTTTCGGCGACTACCGCGCGGGGTACATGCCGGACACACACCGGCCATATTTATCGACTAGGACGCACTAGGACGCGCTAGATGAAACTATATATTTACTAGGAAACGCGATCAATACTCACACACAATTCTGATGGGACTGAACATTATCTCGCCGCGCTCGTATGCCTCGTCCGCTTATTTCCGCGTTCCGTTAAACCGCACGCGGTCCAACGCGCTCGATTAAGCATTCGTTTCCTTTGCTAAAAGCTAAAATTTTTCATCCTCTCTCCTTGTCGATAGACAGGAAGTACGGAGTACTTAGCGTCGATTAACAATTGAAAGAATGCGACAATAAAAGCGCCATAAAAAAAAAATATTTGATTAACGTAATGAATTGCGGCTATTAAGTCAATAGTATTTATTCAATACACAAAGGTTGACTGTCGCATTGAAATTCTAATTCTATGCCAATATTCGCGAATTATAGAATCGCTGTAATATTTTTCCGTCTCGCATGAATGTTCGGCCACAGATATATCGCCAATCTAACGCAGATTTAATGGATAAAAATATTCCACGTTTCCCTTACGTGTTTATTGTTGCATGAACTTAAAATTGTACGTCGCCGGAGCGTAAATAATCGAGTTTACACGCGACGCAGAACCAGCGTGCCGCGACCGAATTAGTCGGCAATGAAAATATTTCGCTGCGACCGACGAAATATATTGTTACAAACAACGCCCCGATCCTAACGCGCGGTTTTTATCTTAACCGTCGTATGCACTCGCATATGATTAAATTGTATTTCAAGCGATGACTGGCGACTATTTCCGACCCGCGCTGTACGGCACGGCGAATTTTATATCCACGACCAGACACCACGAAATAATAGTTTTAACGAAGTTTATTAGTTGAGATCATTGCTATTATTGGGCGGTGAACGGCGGTGCGCCGTTATACGCTATACGTTCTCCGAGTATGGATTAAAACCCGAAAAGGTCAGCGGCGACTTCCTCGGGAGGCGCAATTAATTCGAAATGGAAAGAGTTGAGGAATCATGCTGGCGATCGAGTCGCCGATGACGTGAAGTGATAGTGAATGCGGTGACGTGCGAGGTAGAGGTTCAAGAAGATGAGCTGTAACGCGTTTGGTATGCAAATAAACGGTCGCGAGAAAAGAAGCACACATTAGGAGATTTAATCGGATATTATTTTAGTAAAATTTTACGGAGGACAGTGTCGACTGTTTGGCAAATAGCTCTTGGCATTTTCTCATTTGGCCGAGGGTAGGGGGTAGGGGGCATCGCGACGTCGCGCGCGAATCGCGATCGTCAAAAATCCATCGAGCGGCGCCTGATCGCCATCTTGGCAGTGATGAATATATTTCGTCCCAATATATTTTTCGCGGCCGCGTTAAAGTTGAGAATAAATTGCATCGCGTTCGAGCGTCGCGATCGACTCCCGGCCGGCTGTTGCCAAGACCCGGAAAAAGGAGAGGCGGGTTTTCTAGAACAACTAAAAATAGCGCGCGGACTCTCGCAAAAATAAAATGGCAGCTCTACGCAGGCGGTGTCCGACGAGGAGGATGAAATAAGGTAGAACGTGGGGAAGAAGGCAAGGAAGAGAGGAAGAAGAGGAAGAAGAAGAAGAAGAAGAAGAAGAAGAAGAAGAAGAAATAGGAGGAGGAGAGGCGCGGTTGAGAAGAGGCAGTAGGAAAAAAAAAGAGGCAAAGCATCTAAAATTGGCGGGACTGACTTTGCCAATATGCGGCGATGGCGAGCTCCTACGGCGAGCACCGGTTGGAGAGGAAAGCCTCTCTGGACCTAGGGAGTAGGATGTGTCTAGGAAAAACAAAGAGGGAAAAAAAGAAGCGGAGTGGGGACGGAGGCGCGCGCGGACGGACGAATGAATTCTCTCGTATCTCCCGTGGGCCTGAGAAACGCGAACCGCGTACGATACCGGGAGATACCGCGTGCGACGTGCGGTATAAAGAGCATGGGATAGCTTTATTACGGATTACAATGCGACGGCGGTCCCGAAGATCCCCGCGATAATGACATCGCGCTATCGTGCAAGCGTATCTTCCCGCGACGAGCGAAATATGCGGCTCGTAGTGACGGTAATGATATCGATATCGCGACCGGATCGAAGATACGATCTTTGCGAGCGCGCGATGCGTTACGCGTTTAATACACTTCCGACGATAATACGACGACGAAACACTTTCGCGCATAATAAAAACGAAAGGCGGCTTTGTACGCGGCCGAATACCCGCAGCGACTTATCCGCTCGAACGAGAGGCCACTTATCTTAATGGTGGACTTTACGTTTAACGTTGACAACTTTCGTGTGACGCGCACCGTGCACATCTGCTTTCTAATAAAGTATAACTCCCGATAAGTCGAACATAAAATAGCATAAAATAATTTTCTCGAATACGGCGGGAGGTAGATAAATGTAATTAAATGTGAAAAAAATGTTATTTCTTTTTTTTTTTTTTTTTTTTTTTTCAAAAAGTAGAAGAATCTTGAATTCATATAATACAGGAATTTTTTTGGAATAATTTGTACCTTACTATTACTGATGGCATAAAAATTAATTTTTAATAAAATATAATGAACTATAAATTATTTGTCTAATTTTATAGTTAAAATCGCGTTTATACGAAGAACTTCTCGTAGTCTTGTTTCTCTTCTATTGACGGCGGGAATCATCGTTCATCTCTGACGTAAGTTGCAGGCCAGACATAGTCGGATTTTCAAAGCGACGAGAAGATCGTAAACGAAAAGAAGTAAGCCCCCTTCTCCCCGAATCTCGTGTGTGGATGCATCTAAAAGAGCATCTAAAAGAGTTCCCGGGAGAGGGATGATAGGTTGCACCATCCAAAGGAAGAAGAAGAAGAGAGAATATAAGACATGAGGGAGAGAAGGGAGGAAGAGAGGAGAAAAGGAACGAGGGGGGGGGAGAGAGAGAGAGAGAGAGAGGAGAGAAAGAGAGAATGCCGACCTTGATGAAAATAACTCGTCGAACTGACCATACCTCTTGCATGTAAAGTTAAAAAGTGCAGTTTCGCTGCATAGGGGAGATCCTTCAAAACGAGCAGCTCGATTGTATTGTTTTCGGCTGGTTTCCTTCGATCAATCTCTATGTTTGCTCGACGACTTTAACACCGGCGAGCACAACAAGAGCGTCCTGACAATTTAACCGTTGTCACGTAATTGACTTCTGCAGACCTTTGTTCCTTTGAATGATGCTTGTTAGCGTTTCGATTATTCATGGTGTTTCGAAACGTTTAGGCTTGCGACGCGTCGAAGATCTTCCTCCTCGGAGAGAGGGAAAGAAAAATATTTTTGCAAAATTTATGGAGCTGAATTTATGGCCGAGTGCGTGGCGTAGAGGATATCGAGTGGCGGATCGTGAAAAGGATTTTGCGTGCAAGAGAGGCTTGAAAGGCCATGAGAGATGAACGTGGGTGGGTTGGGGGCAGAGATCGAACGACCTCAGTTCAGACACAAACCAGGAGCGGTCTCTGTTATCGACGATGTTTTGCAGACATCACGATAACCGATAGAGCTTTTTCTACCAACAGTTGACACACTTTGAAATCGAATCCCATTACGATTCCAAATGGTTCATTTCTCAACTATCTTTTCTCTCTCGTTCTACGATACTATTTCAGTCATAATTTAACAATGTCTTGGATTAATAATAATAATATTTAAGTCAGTTCAATATTCAATTATTATGTTAAATAAGTTTTATCCTGGAAAAAAATATATTAATCGTTCGATTTTATTGTGTATTTTACGTAATTAGAGTTAAAACTTGATCAAACTTAAATGATATTGACCATAGCGAAAATAGTTCGATCACAATAAATAAAAAATAAAAATAAATAAAAAAAACGGTATCTTTATAGAGCGTAAAATGATAGTGAATTGACAGTGTTGTCCTGTTAATATCGCAGAATTTTGCATGACATTAAGCTTGCGCGAAATCGTCGTCGTTGTGCCGGATATAGCGTACGGATTTTGCACAACAATGCAACGGGATTTGCGTTGCGAACGAGTTTTTACTATCATCAGTCATCAGGCAAACGGCGAGATCTCATATTTACCTAACATTGCAGTCGAGCGTGTGCGCTCGCGCAGATAAATCATCATCGTCTGGTATCGCGCGCGCATATAAATATAAACACGAACCTGTCATCAGCATCACCCCACAGCGACGAGGGTGAGCACTTTTTTATCTCATGTTTCGATACCGCTGTGTCCCCGTTACTGCTTCAAACGATGACCCGTCAAAGCAGCTTGTAAAAAAGATGTCCTAGTCAAAAAGTCAGTAAGAGTCTTATGATTAGGGGTTAGTTAGGAAGAAAAAAAAGCGGTTAAAGGGTCGCAGTGGTTTTCCCCCTCGCAGGTTGTGGTTTTTTTGACTTGATCAGTTTTCATGGCTGAAAAACAAGTTCACGGGTGTCACGGTTTTGAAGGGTGGCTGGGTTTTTTTCTAGCGTTTTGTTATGCTACCCTTCGAAACAAGTTGCAATTTCGTAAAGTGCATAAATTTCTTTTTCTCATACAAGTTAGAAATAACTCGACTCCTTGTTGAGATAAAAAGAAGATAATAAGATTTGATGAGATTATGCAATAAATAATAATTGGATATTGTTTGCTAATTATGACTTTTGACTAATTAATCAATACCGAATATTTTCTATCTTCCTGCTCTTGCTTCGTTTCGCGAAGATTCGAAGATCCGATCCGTTCGAAGTGCGTCAACACAAAGCTAGTCGCGCCGCTGTCTTAACATCCATCTCGTTCGTTGAAAATTCAAAATTACCCGAGGCAGAGTCTCGCCGCCGTGTACTCTGCAAATTAAATAACATTGCAATGGGTTAACGAAGTGTAGACTCTGTCGCTCGGACGCCTATCAGGGTGCCCATCCCCTCGTTCTGGCCCCCCTCGCCCTCCGTCGCTCGTTTCGCCCCTTCTCCACGATTTACCATCTAAGTGTCGTCCTCCTCGTCCCCACTCGGCGGCCTATTTTACCCCACTTTCCCGCCTTTTCCCCTCTTTCGCCCAAGGCTGGCCATCCCATACACCCTCCCACCCCCACGACTTATCCCTACCTCCAAGTCTCATCCCCTGAGGAAAAATAAGCGGCCGGACACCTTACCGGTCTTCGCCAGCTAGGCCACGATTGGTCGTTCGTAATCTGCAGGTAAAGTCTACGACATTTCGGTGGGACCTACCGGAAACACGGCAAATAACAGTGCGAGTAGAAAATGCTGCAACGTGCACTAGATGATCACGTACAATATGCCTTTTTTTATTTTTATTTGTAGATCCACCGTTTCATAAGCACTACTCTATTAAAACTTGATCGAGAGTGCGTCACATGGAACATCGAATCATCATCAGATTGTTTTCACAACCGGTTGCTTTCAGAGATAGCAACAGAAAAATAGTCAGATTACATTTATTTAACACGCGCAAAAGTTGTAATTTATATTGAAATATTATTTTACCAATGTACATACTTTTGCGCAATATTTTTCCATTAAGCGTCCGATAAAGTCAACTGATAGAGCTCGATTGTACGCTCGTGTTCTTCCCGCAGTATTTCGATATAAACACTGCATAATTCGGCTCTATCACGTTAACATATTTATTTATTACTTGACAGGCAAGTTGACATAGTGCACGAACGATTAACGATTTAAAATATTTATTTTCTAGTTAACGCTGATTTATTTGCGGTGCGGCATGAAAAAGCGCGCACCTTGCCGGCCGATCTGTTAAATGATAATTATACATTCGGATAATCGATGTCGATTCTCCGGAATAAAAGGTAAACCGCGCGTCGTAAATGTTTGGCGAATATATCGCGAATCGACGGTGGACGGCCGCGCGCGAACCGCACGCCTCCGTCCATGAAATCTCGTTAACCGTTTAATTATTTGTGCGTGCTGAACAGTTAAACGGTACAGATTTTTGTTCGCGCGCCATCCGGCTTATCGGCAGAACGCGGATACAAGCGTCGGTTGATTTTTTATTTATGTCTCTACTATTTTATCGGACGGCTGCCATTAGCGTCGGTCACGGCGACAATTTTTGATCGGGTACGCTGCAACGGCGATTGTGACGAGCGATTCATTTCTTTCTCCATCGAATTATATTTTTAACTCTGCAAGAGAGACTTTAAAAAAGTATCTCTGGCGTTTCTAGCGATCGTTTGCGGTTTGTTTCTTCGGCAGATCCCGAGAGAGTGGTGACGCAGGCTCTTCTATGGCATGTATCCGGGACGAGAACTCGACCGAAAATCGAAATGCAAATGTCCCAGGACCTTCTCCGTCCCCGGAGGGCTCTCTAAATCTCTTGCACGTTTACCGGCCGGCTCGCTTGTTTATTTTTTAATTAAAGTCTTCCGCGGAGGCAGCTTCTCCGGGAACGGTGGCGGGATTAAAAAAGGTCCCCCGGAGTTATTAAGCTAATAATGTGTCTCGTGCCGCGTGCCGTACCTTCCGCGTGTAGATACGGGACGACAAGGGAAGATAGAGAGGAGGGATGATCCAAAGAGGAAGAGAGAGAGGGAAAAGGTCCAGGAGGCAAAAAGGTTAGCTGCGAAGGTTTCAGACGGAGAATAAAGAGGAGACGAGAAGGTAGCTGGTGAGAGGATTGAGAGGTAACGTGGGAAGATGGTCGGTCGACAAAAAAAGAGGGTCCGAAGCGTAAAAAATCACTTCGGCACGCGTGCACACCGCCAGTCCTGATCTTCCCATCGGGCCGGTTCTCTCGATGGCTCTGAAAGTTTGCGAAAACGACGACTCGGCTTTCCGAAGTGACCTCACGCCTCGGCATGCGGACGGGCGGTCAGTTCGTGCGGCTTTTCGTGTATAACGCTGAAGTTTCCATCGAACGTCACTTCCCGACCTTGTGAAAAATAAATGTACTCAGATTTACCCTGTCCGAGCGATATATCCGAATCTTTATTATAAAATGAAGCGTCTTTAAAAGATTGTTTTTGATATTTTTTTCTTTTTAATATTTTTTAATAAAATTGACGATAGAAATAAAAAAATCGGGTACGAGCTAAAATGTATAGATTTATAAATTGTATATATTAATATCTAATTAACATTAAATAATTGCATATTACTTTTCAAAGACTTACTTGATAATTAAAAGATTCTATATTTTACTTAATTGTCCTTTGCAAAAGATTCTATTCTAAACTCGTCGTGGCGTATCAAAAACAGTTGTCTTTTAATAAATACGACTTATGTAATTTGTTACCTCATAAAGCTTACTTCATTGAAACAATTATATTTCGAAGAAACTGAACACAGTGTAATTGATACAAATAAAATATTAAATCGTGTGAGACGCGCACAAAAAGGCCATTTAATGCACCGCGAGGATGAGAAACCTTTCAATTATGAATGTTTCAGACGCAGCCTCGATTTGCATCCTCTATAACAAGGAATTTATATCCCGGTATATCGAGCCATTTTCCTCGCATCCTTCGTGATGCAAGCACGCGCGTTTGTCGCTATTGTGGATGTTTCTGAGACAGACTCGCAGGTTGGAAGATAGGCAGGCTGGAGAGAA
This sequence comes from Pogonomyrmex barbatus, assembly GCF_055798465.1. Taxonomy (NCBI): domain Eukaryota; kingdom Metazoa; phylum Arthropoda; class Insecta; order Hymenoptera; family Formicidae; genus Pogonomyrmex; species Pogonomyrmex barbatus. The sequence goes on from NW_028297108.1 coordinate 921,220, forward strand.
TGGTAAAGAATGGCCGGACTTCATAACGGAGTAGAGCATGAAATAAACTCTATTATTGGGAATTTACGTAAAACTTTTTGTTGCTGACATTCATCATTTCCACAGGTACATCGAAAAAAAAAAATAAATAAAAATAAAAACTCAAAGAAAGAAGATCGCGAAATAAAATTCTTGATTATATTCGAAACTTTATGATGCATGTGATAAGTCAAACGTAAATTATTCGAGTATATGTATCATGAATTATTTAAAAATATTTAAAAAAAATACATCCAATTGATAATAATATTTTAAATATTAATATCTTAAATGTATAATAATATAGATAGTAAAGTTATCTGAAATATAAATAAATTTGTTAACATCATGTGAAAATTGTTTATCTTAATTAAAAAATAAATGATAAGGAGAAGACAATAATTTCATATGAATTTACTGATTGCAGATGCAAGCGTTACATGTACAATAATTCAACGTGATATATATATATATATATATATATATATATATATATATATATATATATATAAAGTCGAATCGCATCGATACGTATTGTGAGTGCAAAGAAGTCGCACGACGACATCGAGACGGAGAAACGAACAACTGAAACGAGAAAACGAAGACCGAAAGGAGCTACAAAGAATGGCCGGAGGCTGTGGAAGGATGGAGGAAGGAAGGAAGGAAGGTCCGCTCGGCTGTATCTCACCCCTCGGCCCACCCGCTCCTCCTCCGTCGCCCTCCTGCCTCTTCCTGGCCGTCATCTCCGGGGCGATTTTCCACAGCACCTAAGAGAAGGGGCCAATGAGACGCTGGGCGTCGGTATTGATCCGAGGCGTCGTCCAGGAGACGCCCGCTCCAAGACGCCCGGCTTGCCCGGCGCGAGAGAGCGGCCTCGCTGTTCGAGATAAAAGGACGAAAGCCGCTCCTGGAGACGAGCCGCGGGTCCTTCCGCCTTCCGTGTGTCCTATATGTTCGCATGAAACCTCGTATATGGCCCGCGCCCTCCTGACTCCCCCTGGCCACCACGCTACACATTACGCAGGACGTCGTGCCGGGAGACGCGAATCCTTTGTTGAGAGTAATCCTGGCGTAGCCACCGCGTCGGCCGACCGAAAAGTGTGTCGACCAGTGTATTCGTCAGTCATTACAGATATGTCACATCTTTCTTTTCTTTCTTTTTTTTTTTTTTTTCAATGCATTAACGTTACATAGCTCCATTACTTGACTACTAACTCGCAATCGCTCGTTCGCTAAACTTGAACGAAAAAAACAAAGGATAAAAGAGATGGAGGTATCCCTTGATATATTTTCACAATTGAATTAAATTTAGAAATAATTAGTTATTATATTATTTAATTAAATTATCAAAATATAACGATGTACAGTAGCATTACATTAATGGTGAAAAAAAAGATTTTTAGCAGGTGTGTCGAATGGTCGCAAATAAAATTGGATCAGAAAGTGAATTGTGTCTTTAAATTATTTAACAATTGGTCTTTCTTCCGTTTGTCATCTCCACTGAAATAATATTTGTAAATTGTGTTTGTCTGAAATTTTTATTTTTGAATTTTTGAATTTGAGAGAACCCGATCACTTCTCGAGATCGAAACTCATCTGGTTCGGTGCATTTAAAATTAATTATATGCTCCGTTATCAATCACATCCGGTTACCGTGGCAACCTAGCATCCCTTGCCGTATCACTACGATCTCTTCAATAGTGCGGACTCGCTATCGTTTGCATGTGACGAGTATATATCGACGAACAAATACCGCATCGAATTGGCGAAAACACTTTCAGCTCGCCCGAGAAAACACCGTTGACACCTTCGCTTGGCCAAATGAAACGAAAACATGTAACGCAAATGACAGAGTGGAACATAAAATCATCGCTCATCCGCGCGTCACGTTGTTCTCATAATCAGTCAACTTCGCACTTACTTCGTTAACATTGTTTTCATCCAAAGGTGAGGTGCATTGCCCTATTCTCCTTCATATCATTTTTATCATGATTTTAAGGAATATTATAATATTATCTTATTATTATAAGTTCACGCTCATTATCATTTTATGATTTTTTATTATAATTATTTCAAGTTGATCATTCAATAATCTCAGTGAAAACATCTCGTCGTTTCTTCATTCGAGCGAATAAAAGTCTCGCTGCGTGAAAAGATTTTTTTTTCGCGTTTTTGTTTCTCCTGTCAAGTTGGAAGGATGCCAAAATATTTGACAGGCTCGTGGTGCGAGACGGCGAAATTATTCCGCAATCCGTACGATCTTGGCCGGTGTGAAAGAATATCCGAAGGAATTTTCAATACACGAGCGATGCCTAAGCTTTCGGTGTGTTGGTGGCGCGCGTCGAGACGCCGCTCCTTTTATTTTCCTTCAATTTCCTTCCTTTCAGGTTTCCCATCAGCCTTTCCATTAATATTAAAACAGGAGCGTAGCCTCGCGAGGGCTGTTTCAAAGAGGGTGGCGGTGATGTTTCAGGCCGTGCACAGCTCTGTCGAGGTACTAACCAGCAAGGACGAGGGTGGGAGGTGAGTGAAGGACCACGGAGGGCGGGCTAAGGGGCGTTCGGCTCGTTTTTCATCTTGATCTTCTAGAGTTACCAATTTGAATCAGCTAGACCTACCATCTCGCCTCACTGCCCGTCCCTTTATCGTAAATAAGTGTGCTTAATTTTAAGGGCTGATTTCTAAGAATAATTTTTTACAGATATGTAGAAAGAAATAGGAAGAATAGAGAGGTCTTTTTTATTTTAGTAGAAATTAATTAATACTCTGACATAGCCGTAATGCAATTGTGGTTATTGTATCCGTCTTCGAGTCGTCCAAAGAAGTTCGGCAAAGACGTTTCGTGGGAAAACCTCCGGTTCTTAGCCGGTAACTCGCGATTATTTATCGTGACCTGACCCTTTCTTACGCAACCCTCGCCGTGGGCAACCCTTCAGAATAGACCAACGGTCAGCGAACCCCGTTTTGGCATTATGGGAACCGGTTTTTCGAATGCGCGCGTACGGCTGCAATTTTTCCGGAGAATTTTTATCACAAACCCGTTCGACCGGTCAACCGAACGTATGTCCAGGTGGTCACTTCCTGGCCACCCCAGTCTGGGTCATTCTTAACTCCCCTTCCTCTCCCCTTCCTCTCCCCTTAACTCTCCTTGCTCGCTACTTCTCAATTCCGCGGCACGATTTGCGAGGACGTAAATGCGTTTAGTAAATCCACTGTCACGTTTCAATCGCCATTTTTTTTATGGAAATGATTTTAACGAGCGCATTTTTAACAGCTTTTATAAACCATATAAATTCAACGACAGCACGTTTTTGGTACCACATATATGGGAAAATGATTTTTAAGCGCGATGATTGTCAAATAACATAACATTTTATCGTACCAATGACATCGAAACTTTCGGCCATTGATTTTTAGAGAAACATCCTGCTTCACCTGTAATTAATCGGGCTTATCGCATTACTAAATCGAAACTTATATGAATAAATATTCAGCGGATATCCACTGCGCATAATACGAGCGGTTGATTTTATGGGTAATATATATGAGAGCGGGAAGTTCGGTAATTAATGGCTTTTATTCGAGAGCGGTGAACGAGTGAAATAAACTCGATCGCAAGTAATTTGAACGTCGTGCCAGTCTACATAAAGCTTTATAAAATCACGCTCGATAGTTTCGACGGTGGGGTTTAATTAAATCCCAACGCGGCCTAACAATTATTTATTTTCTGCCACGATTACGATATTTTTATAATAATAACTGCTATAATAATAACCTGTAATTGCTCTCATCACCGATATAACTCGATCAGATCAATCAAATGACAGGTCAAACTTGGGAATATATATTTTGATTACGACTTGATATCTGCGGTGGAATTTTCACCCGTGGCGGATTAACGTTTCGCGTTGCCATTAATCTTGATACTCGGCCGCGATGCCCGCCGCTTTTTGTCGTGCCTGAAACTAATGCGCGCGATTTCACGTCTGACAAGACGTTGAGAAGGTTAGCTCGCCTCTTCAGTGTTTTACATTTGCATTCGATGGCAAGTTTGTGCGGGGTGGCGGCGGCGGTAGCGGCGGCGGCGGCGGCGGTGGCAACGGTGGGTGGCGGAGGGCGGTGGCGAGAGGCGGCGGAGAAGGGCGAGGTGCTTGGAGGTGATGTTTTGTAAGATCTGCTCGAGAGACCATTCGTCTTAGTATCTGCCTCGGGGGGCGGTGAAATATAAGCTAGATCTACGAGAAAGATAAATGAATCCATCCTCCCGCCTCCCGCCGCCCCCGCCACCGCCCGTTTCCACCCTTACCTTCCTTCCACGCTGCCGACGCTACCCTCTCGTAAGACGAGAGAAAACCACCCGAGACAAGACTATCGTCCTCGCGGCTTCCTCCTTCTCTCTCAAGGAACGTAAAAAGGGGGGCACGCCTCGATTACGCCGATTATAATGACTTATCTTACGTAGCGCGTGTGCCGTTTGCGGGATAACGTCGCGAGTACCGCAATTAATCATATCAAATTACGGCGACCGTATGAGGAACGTGCAATAAATACAACACGGAGATAAATCGGGAGAATGAAGGGAAGAAGGCGGATGACGAGCGTTACTGAAAGTGGGCCGACAGGTGGAGAAGGCGAAACGGCGCGCAAGGTGTGTAAAAAAGCGGCGCAACCGCTAGGGAACAAGATTCAGATGGAGGACTGGAACGGACCGTGGAACGAAAAAACAGAAAAAAAAGAGAAGAAACAATTCCGGTGGCAAGGAAGAAGCCGACGTTTTCACGTCTGGCGGCGTCTGCGGAGTCGGCGCCCGCCCTCTTTCTCCTCCGCCGGATAAGCATCGCTTTGCATACGATCGCCATTTTGCGGGGAGCATAATTTAAATTTCGTTCTATTGTTTTGTCGCTCTTCTTACCCCCCTCTTAGCTCACCCATCCTTGAAGCGGAGTTTCGAGTCGCCGGCTCCGGGGGCCACCCTCGCCCCCACCTTCGTCACGCAACCCTTCGTGCACCGCCGCGCCGTGCCTTCGTGCAACCCCCTTCGTGCCGCCGCCACCGCCACCGCCACCGGCATGGTGGTGTTGCCGTACCCCAGCGGCAGCGGTAGCGGCGGCCATTTGCATGAAATTAGAATCAGAATTTTCTTGCCGGAAAATTGGCCCCTCGCCGCCCAGCCATCTCGGCCGTGACTGAGAAAATTTTAATTAATTCGTCGCCGAGCATGTCGTCACGAAGCTCGAGATTTAGGCCCCATTCGCAACATGTGAGGGAACGATTCGATCGTATAATTCAATCCAATTTAAATGACTCGTTAATTTTGTATTATAATATTTATCATAAATTATATTTATTATATATATATATATATATATATATATATATATATATATATAAGATTTGTTCCTTTCAGAAGGAATATTAAATTAGATGTTTATGTATACTGAAATATATATATTATATCCATAATTACATTCTTCAATAATTTGCATCTTGCTGCTATACGATCGTATCTGTGTGAACAATCGGAGACATTGTTTTACGAAGAAACGCATATCTGATGTATGTACTATAATTTTTAATCGTTTAAGTTACACTGTGAAATCGCGAATGTCGAGGCGAACTCAGTTCTTATGAAAACTTCGTTTTCCCTCCGGGATTTTTCAAGACAAATCAAATTTTACGTAAACGCGACACATTAATTTTACGATGCGTGACATAATTATAACGCACGGCGATACTTGCGGTACCGGCTGTAAGTATCTCACCGTCGTATTAAAGCTCGTAAGCTCGTTATCTTCCGCGAAAGGCACGATAGACCCTTGGCTCTTGCGAAAGGCGATGCACGGCTCCGCCGTAGAAGAGGACCCGCGGAGCGTTTCATACCGTTTAGCCTTTATGGCGTGTGGTTCTCTGCAGCCATCTCTCGAGGTAGCTCGTCGTCGTGCCCTCCCCCTTGCACCCTCCCCGACCGCCCCCGCAGCACCGGTCCTCAGCCTCGGGCTCTCTCGCAAGCTCTCGGCGCCGCGCTACGGTACTACGCCGCGGGAACAATGGACCGAAATAAATAGCCCGTCTTTCGTCTTTTGTTTCTTGGGGGCCCATTGTTGCCGCCCGTAGATAAGAAAACAAGAGACTCTGTCGCCGTGTTTACGAGCCCCGGCCCCGGGGCTCTCCTTGATGCTGCGGCCCCCTTTTTGCCTCGCACGACGGCACGGCACACACCGCCACCTCCGGCCACCACCGTCACCGCTGCCGCGATACCGCCACCGCCATCGCCGCCGCCGCCGCCGCCGCCCCCCTCCCCCCCCCCCCTCCCCCGCTGCCGCCGTCGTCGCTGTCGCCGCCACCTTCCACCCACACGCGCCATTTCTTCTTCCTTCGCAGACGCCCCGTCTTTCTTCTCCGTCTCTCTCCCGTCTTCGTCTTTCGTAATCCTTCTTCGCGCGTCGCGCGACGTTCTTCGAGATCCGACTGACACTACACCGGGCGTTACTGCTTCATTCCACCTGTCTGCCAGATATCGTAAAACTGTACGAAAGTCACATTCGCGGATTTCGAGACCGGCAAAGTCTTTCCGAAAACTGTTGCAATTGAATTATACGGCTAGCTGGATATGCGGTTCGTGCACCGTCTATTGACTTTACGTTCGATTTAAGTGTGTCTGATTATCCTTCTTTTGAGAGAAACTGAATTAAGGAAGAAATTATTGAGGAAAGCAATCTCTAAGATTGTGACATTTATTCTCTCCCTTTTTCCTATTTATCAAAATGAAATGAATGCTTCTGCTTTAAATCTAGTTTGAATGAACATACATGAAAGATCTCGGATAAAACGTGCCGATGGTAGAGGAGAATGACGGACCAAAAATCTGAATTAGCTGCAGCTACCTCGAGCAAATTTAATCAAATAAAACTTTCCTGAATTACAGCTATCATAATTTCGTTTCACGTATAAAATAGAAATTCCTGAATTAAATGATTTCCTCAACTTCAAGTTAATAGCTGACGTTTTACGCGCGATCGCTGACAATTGCATTTAACGGCGAAAGATTCCGGCGGAACAAACCCTTAATTTAATATATGCATGTTTTCCGATCCGCATCTTACCGATTGTCTTTCGAAATATCATCGGAAATGCCACTTAACGACTTCTGTCACGTTCACGCTCTTGATCGCGATGCTTGGCGCACGTTCGAGGGGCGGGGGGGGGGGAGGAGGGAGGAGGGAGCATGAATGCTTTATTTCGGTACAACAATAGAAAAGAATCAGTGTCATAGAGCGGTCTGAAAACGGCATGGCGAGCGGAGCATTCACGAACATTTTGACCGGTGTGTGTCGACCCATGCACACGCACCCCTGGACACGCTGGACATTGGACAGCCGTGGTCCCGTTTGCCGGGGGAGCCTAATTTCGAAAACGGTAAACTGGTTTGTCCAGTTTCCACCTTTATTCATTCCTTCGGCCTTCCTTCCTTCCTTCCGCGCTGTGCACTCGTAGGGTCGACTGGACCCAAAAAGAGGAGAACATCGGGGAACGAAGGGAGACCGCAGTGGCGGTCACTTTTTCGATTCGGAATTCAGTCGGTCAGTTCTCATTGGACACGCGACACTGGGCACAGTCATCCAGGATTTTTCGCGATGATCGGTCGTTCGATCGCGAAAAGTGCGATTTTTTTTTTGGATTTTTCGCGAATGTCCTTCGTAATAGAGTGATACGTGAATCGTGAAACTCACAGATTGTTAAAAATGTTACCATGAAATAGCGCGAAATTAGTGAATAGAATAATAATATCCAATTTTTGATTATTGAAAAAATTTTACATCGACGAAATTTTTGAAAAGCTTATCATAAGTGGAAAGTATGGGGAAGAAAAGAAATGCTATTGTTGAGGAAGATACCGGAGCGAGTCTTGTTCGAACTGTTGCTTGTTCTTCGAGACGGAAGGAATCTGCGAAGGAGGCCGAAGTTTCATGGAAACTCGCGACAGAGACAAAAAGGGTTCTTGGAGTTTCTTCCTGACTCCTCGATCTCCATCCGCGCACCCTCGCGCGATTCCCTCACTTTCCCCGGGGCTTCTCCGTTCCGAGGAGCTCGGTGTAATTCAAATTCGGTTAATTCCGGTGATTTTTCAAAGTTTCATTAGACGCCGCCGGGCGGCAGGAGGTGGTAAGGGGGACGACCGGGGGAGACGTAGCCCCCGCGGGTGAAGTATGGCCCCATACTTTACTCTGCGGTCGGCGAAGGCGTCTTAGGCAACTAAGGAATCCTGGAATAACAGGACTTGCGAGCACGAGGCGATGGTGAGTGGATGAGAGAGAACGAGGAGCAAAAGGGGAAAGGAAGAGGGAGGAAATATAAGGGAGGTGGATTACACCGAGGCAAAGGATTGCCGCGCGCGGTTAGGCGGGGGCGCGGAGAGAGGGCACGGTCGGAAGGAGATCTGAAATTGAAGCTACCTCGATTTAGATTAGACGAATTTATATCGCTCGCCGGGAAAATCGCTCGCGGCACCCCCGAACGGCTGGCAATCGTTTTCTTTGTATAAAAGATTCTCGATTTCGCGATGAAATATAAATTTTTTTTTCATTTATTAATCTTGATTTTTAAATTATGGAATACCAAAATAATCCAGTTTGCGGAATTTGCAGTCTTTCTTCGATCTTTTCTTTGACTTTAGATTCTATAAAAAATTGCTATGTCGAGAAGAATATTTTCACAGATATAATATATCGGAATGCATCGAAAAACAAAGATGGATTCCTCCATTCCAACATCGTTTGAATACATTTTTATACCAGGCGGTATCAGACAATCTTAGAACTGTAATATTTGTAAAAAAGACGTCTTGCAATCTGTCGTAATTTATAGTCGTCGTAAATATCGTTTAAATTACAGTCCGATTACCTGCGAGACTTTCCGGTCGCTTGCCGGTCATCATCGTAATGAGGCCACGCGGTGGCAGTGTACCGGGTGGTGGGATTTTTTTCCTCCCAGAACGTATGCGAGCGAAAGGCGGCGGGCGTACATGCGTGCACATGACGCGACATCTGGCCTCCTCCGATGAATCGTGATTTTTTTCACCTAGTTCTCGGATTTTTCAGCGCGACTTCCTCTCCGATGTCCTTCCGGTCACCTTGCCCGGCTACCTCATCCAGTGGCGACGATTATCTTCGCCGCACGGATGATGGTCCCGCCTCTGTCGACATTCTGTCGCAAATGCCACGTGTCGTCGCTCCCATCGTAAATAAGTTACGATAGAAACGGCTCGACAATTTTCTACCGACGGCGCGGAGGGTGGTAACTTTGTAGCATTCATCGCTACGACGGGGAGCAACCCCTTCGCGTGCCAGCCATGGTCATTCCACCATCTTCCTACGTTACAAGGGCCTCGAAAGTACTGAAATTACGGTAAATTGCTTTGGAAGGCGGTTCCACCCCCGCGTGGCGTCGGCGCGAACCATGCGAAAGAAGCACCCGTGCAATTGTTGTACGCGAATAACACGTCTCGCTGTTACCTGTACTTCGCGATTGGCATGTTGCGGCCGCGTTTCCTTGGATCTCATCCGCTGTGGTTCTACGAGAAACGAATTTGTCGAATGCGATACGAACGAAGGGTGATGCAATTACAGGCATCATAGGGTGAGATATGACGAGGGTCATTACACGATTCTGAAGAAACCGGCGCGGTGGCTGGCGCGAAAATTCGTTGACGCCAGCTGCTTCCCCGCCGAAAGAATTTCCTCGAGGATCGTTCCGGAGGGTGGCATTCCCTTTCGTCTCCCTCCCCTCTTCCGTTCGCCTCCGTTCGACGGTTCCGCGCAGTCGAGAGGAGTCCTTGGCAAGGGATGGTTTTAATGATTTTTGGGGGTTGCCAGGAATGGCACCCTTTCTACGGACGGGCGAAGGCGGGCGCGGAGTATGGGGAATTTTTAAGCCCTTACTTTCGGTAGGAACCCTCTTCTCCGGTACTCTCGTCGTAGCCCTTTCTCCGCAGCTTTTACCCCGGCGAGAAAACCTGGGGGTGGTTTGTTTCGGCAGTACGACGAAGGGCGGACGGGCGGCCGGGCGGTCGGGGGAGACGGAAGAGAAAGACTTGTAGTCCGGGGGTGGGTTAGTCGGTCCTGCGCGAAAGATGGCTGGCAAAATGGAGGGATCTCTTTCTATTATGCCTCGTCCCTTGGCACTGGTCTCTCTATACGCTCCGAAGAACTCCCTTATCGATCTCCGAAAAACGGGACACGCGATATGGAAAGGAGAAAGAGTCTCCGTTGGGGTCTTTGATCGTCGACAGAACGAATGATAATGTATTCTTCTTCTTTGACTTGATTATCAATCAACTGCCTTTCTCTGATGATTTATGCGTGAAGGAAAATATGAAGATAATACTCTCTAATTAAAGATGTGTATATTTAATTTTGCTTGAAATGGCGATATATCATATATCAAACAATGAATTTATTCTAAGAAGAGAATAGAAAGAAATTTAAGAAGAGAGAACAGAATTTTAAGATTTATATTCGAACAATGAAGAAAGCACCGACTATTTTCTTAGTATTTTTTTTCAATCCTTAATATTTTAATCACAAATATATAAAAGGAGTTAACAGTGACGGCATCTCTACTGTTTTTAACAGGCAGGCAGTTTTGAAAATTTGAACGCGGGAGCCAACACATTTTGCAAAACTTCTTCTAAAGCAATTACGATCGCGGCATATGGAAAGCTAAATTTTTGTCGGGACCGCGGTATCTCATTTTTCGCGGCCGTAGTTTGCCGTAACCGCTCGCGTGTGCGAGTTGAGGAGATTAAAAAAAAAAAGGAGACGAAACTCCGAGAAAGTCTCGGGCCGTGCGTTGATGATGAAGCGCGGAAAACGGCTGCGGAAAAGCGCCGTGCGATTTTCCTCTTCGCAGCCTTCGCTTCCCCCCCCCTCCCCTCCCCGCTCTCTCTCCATCATCTCGTCCTCCTCCCGTTGGGAAAGCGGCGGGGAGGAGTGCGCGGAAAGTCGCCTTCATTAGTAAACTTTCGTTTAAAATTTCTGCCGTTCCGTGAGTAAGGGGTGGAGGAGAGGAAGAGGGACGAGGAACGACGCCGAGCAAAAACAAACGCGCCCCTCCACCCAAACTCGATTTTAACTTTCGAGATATAATTAATTTTTCGAGACCGCGCGCGGCCCCGCGCGTGTATCATCGCCGAGAAAAAGAGGATACGGAACGAAAGGAACGAACGAGTCATAATTATCTCGAGACGGTTTTACCCAACGGATGAAATGAATAGTCCGTTGGGTTTTAGCTCTTTAACATCGTCGCTTTGTCGCTCTCCAATTTTACAATACTAGGAACTATGCACGTGATGATGTTTTGAAACTCTTTATTAATCCCATTAGATTAAATTTAATAATTTTAGAAATCATTTCAATTGTTTATATAATTTGCTTCATAAATTTTACTCACACATACCAATTAAGTTTAAAACGTTAAAAAATTGTAGAATATTATTCCAACGAAGTAAAAGACAGATTTTTTTTTTTCAAATAAGACTTTGTGTATACCTACATCTCTAAATTTACAATATTTATGTAACTTCTTCGATATGCGTGTAATTTATTTGCATATGAAAGTGGAGCGAGAAGTTTCGAAATGAAATAGAGACGCGCGTCGAATAAAAAAAGAAAAAAATCGCTTTGCTTGGCATGTTATGAATTTTGTAACTTGCGTCGCTTCGGTAGCCGTAGTACTCTCATTCTCGAAGCGACCAGGATGTGCGCCATGAAATAAATAGTAACGGAATCCTGTGCGAACTCACCACAACTACCATCTCACGCCATACGACGTGAGAACCCATAAACCAGGAATAACAAGCCGAGAGACGAGAAACCACCAGAGCTTCTCGCATATACACGTCGAAAAAGTAGCGACATGGTCGAAGTGTTTGCATAACGTATACGGCGCAAAAATATTATCCGGACGTAACTCGAGAAAATTATTCTCGTGTGTTCGAGAAGGAAGAACAACGATGATTATTAAGCAGAAAAAGGAAGACGAGAGTCACACATCTTACGGAAAGCGGAATATTTTCAAATTAGGTTTGTCATTCTCGCGCAAATTATAATTCATGTAATTATGCCCCTCAAAAGATCCCCGCGTAAAGTTTGTCAAGTATTTGTAAATGTAAATTTATTTACGGGGTAAAATGAGCTTGGGTAATCGTGGCGACGTAAGATGGAACAACGAATAAAGGTAGATTCTCATATATGTATATATATATATATATAAAGCACGAACTGGCGATATCGAATATTGCGAAGATTTCCGGAATAAATTATAGAGGAAATCTATTTCTCATGTGAACCTTAAAGAATATCTAGTCTCGAGTTCGTTGTCGTAGAGGAATTCGGATGATAATAATTTATCAGTATTTTTGCGTCCGGGGAGAGACCGACCATTCTTACGGGGTGACGTTCTTGCGCTTACGGTGTGAAATCGAATTATTATCGACGATTCTTGGCTTAATTCGATAACCATTCGTCCGGAGAAAGCGAAGAATGATCTTTCCGTCTCTCCTTCTCGGCTTCTTGTTTTCCCTTTCTCTCATCCCGTGACTCGGCTCGCTCTGTAGCAGGTTAGCAGCCATCGCGAAGTGCCCGCTGAATTATTCACGGGGATGAAATATTGTTAAAGTGAGGTTTGTATGCAATTTTAATGCAAAAACGGTCGGCAAGGGTAGAAGGAAGGATATTCTTCGGATATCGCCTCATCGATTTCGCGGTTCGTTAAGCCTCGTTCGTTCGCGAATCTTAAGATGAGTTCTGCATTTTAATGGAAACCTAAGAAACGCTATACTTCTAATTAACATATCTTCCACAAGCTGCGCGTAGGACGCGTCATACGCACTGTAGAAGTGTAATTCACGGTATTGCTATTATTTACTCGCAAGTTAAACTCTCCACTTTTCGCTATTTACGGAATTTTTCCGACAAGTTTCTCGATCGGTGGAATAAATCGCGATGAAGGAATGTTTTGCAATTAAACATATCGGCTGAACATCGCGAGAACACTGATAATGCAGGACGAGAAAACGATTTGCGAAACCGTGGATAAAGAGGAGGAAACTGGATATAGAGATGGATAGAGATGGTGACGACGATGACGATGCAGTGGACGGCGAGGCGGAGATGAGAGCTCGCATGAATCGGGAGGGAAAGAGAGCACGAGGATGCACGCACAGCGAGGTTTCTGCGGGCCTCCGCATTAAAACGAGAGGCGAATTCGAGTCTGGCAAAGTTTTAAATGATTTTCGCCGAAGTTGCCTCGCGAGTTGGTTTATTAGGAAAAGTCAATTTGCCCAGAGAGCTGAGCGAACGAGCGAGATCGACGTGGAGCCAGAGAAGCGAAAGGAAAGAGCGAGAAAGAGGCGGGGGAGGAGGGAGAGGGAGAGGGAGATAGATGGATACAGAAAGAGAAAGAGAGAAATGATGCTTTAGCAATGAGAAAATGGAAGATGGAGAGAGAGAGAGAGAGAGAGAGAGAGAGAGAGAGAGAGAGAGAGAGAGAGAGAAAGAGAGAGAGAGAGAGAGAGAGAAAGACTCGACTACTAGTACAGGTCGGAAAAGTCCTACAAAATTACGACGTTGCATTTCTCCTTTCGCGTAACGCCCACGTCGGGGCGGGTACAGCGCTCGATGTCGACGGTGACCAGGGATGCTGCTTACCTTCCAGAGACGTTCACGATCGCGTAGGTGCGGTGAAATTTAAGGCACCTCACGCCAAGGAACGCGAAGCGCAAAGTTCTACGAGGAGTAAATTGCGAATTGAAACTGTAGCATTATATAAAATAATCTTAGTCTCTAGAAATATCTCTCTCTCTCTCTCTCTCTCTCTCTCTCTCTCTCTTTCTCTCAATGAAGTATTTTTCATTGACAGAAACTTAAATCTCATTAAAGCTTGATTAATGAATTAATATCAATCCGATGATATCGAGTAGAAAATATAAAAAGATGTGGAATAGAAAAGGTAGAAATTGTATAAAAATATGTCATATTTATCATATTTTATTAACATGAAAGATGAGCGTTACGTTTCTGTGATGTTGTAGCATCGACGATATCACACAATGTTATTCAATATGGTATGATCAATTATACAATTATTGCGTTTGCCATGTAAAGCTTATGCATATATCAACGGATCTGCGGAATCACTTCGTGTTGAGTATGTAAACAAGCACTCTGGAAAAACTCGTTGAAATCGCTTTTCCCTCCGGCATAAAACGCGGGTCTCTTACGTGAAACAAGAGCCGGGAAGTCAGAGTCAATTTGACCCTTGGGCTCCGCTGACCGTTCGCATCCCTGTGCAGTTAACACGAGTATGCCGGAAAAGGTGACACGGATATACAAGCAAAAAGTGATATTTCGCCAAGCGGATACCGCTCTCTTGGGAAGACTAAACCGGACAAGTTTATAAGCAGGAATCGTGTTAATTATACTCGTCTGGATGCATTGTACGTAATTTGGAATATCGAGACGCTTGATTGTTGGATCGCGGTGTGTCACGTGCGCGAGAAGATCGATCTCCGTCTACGAGACGAAGATATTGAATCGATCGGCGGATTTTGCGTTTTCCGCGATGCGACGGAAAGGAGGGAAAAGAAGGGTACGACGGATAACTGTCGAGGGTGGCAAACTGAGGAGCACTTGTTCGCAGAAGCTAGGTTCGCGCGCGCGGCGAGAAAGAGAAGAAAGAGAGAGAGAAAGAGAGAGAAAGATACACACACACACACACACACACACACACACACACACACACACACACATATATATATATATATGGAGAGAAAGAGAGTCTGTGTGAAACCAGGAGAGAAAGGACGGAAAAGAGACAGAGCGAGAAGGAGAGAGGTCCAGGAGCGGGTCCACCAGGCTTGCTCCTCCGTGAGGGTGGCTCCTCTGAATCAATAAGAACTGTTTCCCCCGCGGATACCCATCCCCGTCCACCCTCCCGTCCCCCCCCCCCCGTCCCCCGTCGCCCCGTTCGTCGCCTCGTTCGTGGCACCCCTACAGGCCGACCTACCACCTTCAGCGCTGCTCCTCAGTTTTCTCCCCTTTTTCCTTTTATTACCGCGAGGAGGAAGAGTGGGTGGGTCGACCCCGGAGGCGGGAGCGGCCATCTTTATTTCTCTCCTACCCTTTACCTCGACCTCCTCTTTCTCCTCTGGCTTCTCCTTTCGTCTCCTCCATCCACCGGAGTAGGTCCTACGACCTCCATCCGTCTTGCCTCGCCGAGCTCCCCCTTTCTCTCCCTCTGACTCTTTCTTGCCCGCTTCCCTCGCCCACTGACGTGCGAGCTCGACCTTTTGGAAACGAGAGCCGCTTCCAACGGTGTCTTTCCACCTCTTCTTATTCTTACCACCCCCCTGCTCTCCCTACTGCCGTCTATCTGGCGCCCTTCCTTCGCCCTTGCACGTCCCTGCTTCCTCTTCCTTCAAGATATTTCAGCAGTTTTCTATAGATCGCTCTTGCCCAGACGAGATGGTAGCTAACTATCTCATAGAAACAAACTTGTTGTTGGCATTAGGAAAATTATACCGGATGAATATGTATTCTTCTCTAAATTATTATCTTTCATTTACCAGCTGCGATATAAATCTTAATGGATGTATATTATTGAACAATATCTCTATCTTTTATATAATACTGATATATATAAATATATAAACTGGACTCGTCTATCATTATTAGTAGTTACTGAATGTAACCACCGCCGCGGCGGTCGAAGAAAACCATTATGCAGAAAAGTGGGATTACAAAGGTGGTTATGCATCATCGTTACTGACATTTTAAAGGATTAAACATACTTCGTGCATCTTCTCACCATTTCCGGGAACGAATTAGACACACGATTGTAGCGTTAGCTCTATCATGCGTTTCGCCTAATTTATTAGGCTATTCGACTATGTCTAACGTTCTAATTTGTGTCAAAGTTACTAGTATCACTTAAACTTTAAAAATTAATTTCAAAATCATCAGAAAAGAGGAAAAAAGAATTTCAACAAAAGAGAACATTTTCCAGACAAAATCTCAATTCACGTTTCGAGAGTTCTCTCTCTCTCTCTCTCTCTCTCTCGTTCGACTACTACCAACAACTCGCTATTAGTTCTTCCCATAATCGCAAAATCCCATCGAGGACCAAGATCCCGAGAGATCATCTCGCGGCTCGTAATCGTCAGGATCTTCGACGACGTACCACAGGTGTCCGTACGGTCAGAACGGAAGCGCAGGGACGGGCTGCAGAGTAGTAGTGGTTACCGATGAAGGTGGTGGAATCGGTGGAAAGAGGGATCGAAAGAGAGGAGTAAGGGATGCGAGAGGACGCAGGGCCGTAGAGTGTTGGAGACAGTTGCCGCGGTGTTGCCGGATCAATTTCGGTGGACCGCAGACACAAACTGTTTCAGTGGACTCAATCGAGCGGTTCTATCGCTTGCCCGTTCCTTCTCTCCGCCTCTCCTCTCGCGTCTTCCTCGCACCTGTCGCAGCATCCGCGGTGTCTCGCTCGCGCGCGAGGATCAATTCTCCGCCGCCGCCGCCGCGTTCATCTTGCCGTCTCTTCTCTCATGTCTCTTCTCTTTTCGCTTTGTTCTGACCGCAACATTATCTCCCGCTGTGCCGCTCCACATCCACAAACAAACAAACAGTTTTGTAATTTATCCTCGTTCTATTATCATTAGAGGCTCTTGTGATATTCTTGGAAAATATATCTGTCTTAAAATAAGATTTCTCGACATATCTAAAACATTCATTTCTATTAAATTTAATGTTAATATTTAATATATCTTGCTTTAATGTAGCTTGCTTAGTTAATAATTTTTTTTCTAATGCAATCTATAATATTGATTTTTTTCGCTGTCTTTTGCTATTAAGAGAAATTCAAGAGCTCGAGACCGAATACTGGATAATCAACTGTCATTTATTACAAGAGCAAACACAGTACTTTGATGCGACACATACAGGGGTCTTGCTCTACCACTGAGGGATGGTATAAATGCGGCATCATACGCGCGTCTTTAATTAAGTGCCTTTCCGCCTTCTAATTTTCACAAGCACTGACTTTTTCTCACAATTTATCTCTCGTAGGACTTACATTAAAATTTTCACATTGAGTTTGACAACTGTCACATAAATATCGATTTTGCAATTAGCCAGAATACAATTCAATCCCTTACGTACGATACGATATTCAGAAAATATGCGTAAACTCATAATAATTAAAATAAATCTTCGGAAGCCATCAGATTTGCGTTAAATCTTGCAATAGATCATAAACACGTGATGATGGCACTACCTGAGCCGCTCGTCATGTTCAATCTTTCGTCTGGCTTTTCGGTTTGCAAAAGCGATGGCGGAGAAATGAAGTCAATCAATCGGATCGATTTAATATGCGTCCAACTGCCGTCGAGTAGAAGACGACGACTAATTGGATTATCGGTGCCATCTTAAATCATGGGCGTTGAGGGTTGATTCGATGTTCGAAGGGTTGATTTCGTGCGTAAGAGGTGAGACAGGGGGTGAGAGTGATTAGCAACGCGGAACAGAGCAAGGAAACGGTAATATGAAGGAGAAGAAAATAGAGAGGGGGGGGTGGAGAGAGAGAGAGAGAGGGAGGGGAGAGAATGTGTGTATTTAGATCTAAAAATTAAAATTTTCTTTTCGAAAAACCGAGGAGAGTGACAGATGAATAGATGAAATAAAGTGGTGCAAAAAGTTAAGAGAAGGAAGGGAAGAAGAGAGTTGCAAGTTCGATTAAGAAGGCGAAGGGTGGCCGAAAGGCAAAGGGGGTAACCTCCTCTAGATCTTCTCGCCCGCGAGGGAAGGCTGAACGTAATTAAAGAAGGAGGCGGAACACCATCTTGCAACCACCCCCTCCCCTTTGCCCTCCTCCCGATGCACTTATTCCAGATACGGAAAATATAGGGTGGGCGAGTTTCATGGCGATGTAAGCGGGAGTTGTACCTACGAAAGCAGGATAACGAAGGTTAGGGGAGGACGGGTGAGTCGGGGGTTGGGGCGGGCGGGGCAGCGAAAGACTTCGTTGTTTCCAGAACATTTTACTCCGTTTCCTCCGGCTGGCGCCTGCTGTCGGCCTCTCAAAGGACGAATTCGAGTTCGCCGTCTTCCTCGTCGCTCTCTATTCCGTTGTCCTCCGGTCCCTGGCCCTCCGTCCCCTCATCCCTTTCTCGCACCCCGTACCCTTCTCTCAAAGCACTCAGTAATTCCCAGCAGCCCTCTCCTTCGAGAATCTTACTCTTGAAAATTTTCCTCTTGCAAAGATTTTCATAAGTTTCCTTACTTTCACGTCGCAATCTCCGGTGAAGCGCCAAAGGATAATATTGTACTAAATTAATTTTAATTTTTTTATCGTTACTTAAAGTATTAGTAGCTTTTAATTTCCTTGGATGTGGATAATCAATTACAGAAATTAATTTTGCATGCACTTATTTAATTTTCTTATTCTTTTTAACATGTATAAATATTTAGCATTAGATTGACAATAGATATCGACATTGCATACTTATGAGTATCATGTCTTTACATTTAAAAATTAAAGAAGGATGCATATACTATCTGATTTGCATTAACATCAATAATTTTCCCTTTTTACAACTCAAATTAGCAAACTATTAACTTTTAATTACATTCGCCGGGGCAGATGCCATTTTAATTAGAAAACTCCATATTTATGAAATTAAAAATGTCTTACATTTTAACGAGACCCATCTCGACGCTGGGACTTGGCGCGTTCCGCAATCTGCTGGCAGATTTTAACCGCGCACGTTGCAGCAGCAACGACCACCGGTGTTCATTAGTGTATGCCGAAAATGGAACGTCCTTCGCCGGCTTAGCGTTTACGTTTGAGCTCCAGTTGCGTTAACCAACAATCAACAGATCAGACAAATTCTATTTGCTGAAATATCGGAACCGCGACTCATCCTTGTATTAATTCTTGCCGGCGATGACGCTGGCACGGTCGCGCACACGATATCGCGTGCGCTCGTATCCGCACACATACGCGCGCCATCATTATACGAAGAAAGTTCGCCCAGTCCGCGAAGAACAAAAGCGTCGGCAGGGGCCGTCCAATTAGCACGTAGCACTGCCTTACCAGCGTCCTCCATCGTCGAACGGCTCTAAGACGTCTTTTCTCTGGCCGAGGATCGATAGATGTGTGCGTGAGCGTGTCTGTCTGTGTACATATCTTTCTGTGCAGGTCTCTTGGTGTGTGTGCATAAGCGAAGAACGGCGAAGGGTGGCAAGAGGGTGGTAGCGCGGGGGCGCCGAGCGAGAGAGCGCGAGTCAGGGAGATGTTGGCGCAAGAAAGGAAGAACGAAGCGAGATAGAGGCAGCGAGCGCGCGGTCCGCCCCTCGGGGGTTGATATTTAAATCTCCCCTTTTCTAATTTCTCCCCTCTCGGCCCGCGCAGCCCCCTCAGCCCGCCTCTGGTACTCCGTTCCGCTTGCCCACCCTCTTCCATCCAGCCACCCCATCCCATCCCATCGTATCCAGCCACCCCCGGACGCCCCCCCGTTCGCCTGTCCCCCGTCTCTACACCCGCCACCCACTCTCCATTTCCAAGCGGCTCCGCCAGCGCCGGCCGCCATCATGAAAATATTAAGAACTCGGGAAAATGGCCGCCCCCACCCGCGAGCTAAGGAAAAGCTGGGGTCTCTCTCGCACCTCTCTCATGTTACCGTTCCATTCTCTTTCTCTTTCTCTTCGTCCCTCTATCCTTCTCTCTCTCTTTCTCTCTCCCCTTTCTCTCTCGTTCTCTCTTCTCTCTCGACACGAGCGTGCACGCGCGTCTACGGACACGTACTACATGGACGTCGACGTCGGTGGCGAGGACTGGTGGGTTGGGGCGGGGGAGGAGGGGGAGGGGGTTGATACCGGTACCAAGGGGTAGTAGGAGTGCACCTTCGCGAAGGGGCTGCAGCCAGCCAGACTTTCCGGGCAGAAACTCGTTTTCTCACCGGCAACTTCGTTCGCCTTCGTCTCTCCCACCTCAGCTAACGGCAGCTTCTTCGTCGGCGGCTCGCTCGTCGTTGGAGTTCTTCGAGTTCAGTCGCTGCACGCACGGACAATCTTGTCTGTCGTTCTGCACGTCAATCGATAAAAATTTATCATCGCGAACTTAGCAATGCATGTTTGAAAATGATTGCGCGGCCTCGCACACGTGCGGCCAATTAATCCTCTTATGGAAGGTTTCATATACGCAATTGTCTCGCGAGATCTTTTACGTCACATATGTCATTCAACACGTTTTTCCACATAAATGGAAAATTTAAAGCTAATGTACGAAATCTATATTAACGCGCGAATAATAATATCCAAGGAAATGAAGAAAGTATAAAATTAATATTAAGTCATTTTGACTAAAGAAAGCCCCGAATAGATATTTGTCTCGTTAATAAGAAATCCCGTCTCCCGGGAGAGTGCACGAGTCCGAGCAATCGGAATAAAAGATATCTACAAATATCTGGGAAGCATTTATTTTTATTTCATAATGGATATTTGAATTGCAAAGGGAGCAGGCGTTAACGCGTGGGGAAAAAGCACGCTCGTCGTGCCGTGACAAAAATAAAAAAAAAATGATGTCGCGGGTTTCTTCGGTGACTCCCGCGTGCGGGAGTAAACGCACCCGGCGCGATTCAGATGAATGGGGTATGAGTTTGTCCCACATTCGGGCTCTCTCTCTCTCTCTCTCTCTCTCTCTCTCTCTCTCTCTCTCTCTCTGCACACTCTCTTCCCGCGCGGGTGTGCGCGTACGTGTGTGTGTACGCGTGTGCCTGAGTATGCGTGCGAGTTGTACCATGCGTATACGTGCGTGCGTTTGCTCGTCTACGGATTACCTCGAGCCGCGCGTCGTGCCGCAACGTGGAACACGTGGCCCACGTGTATACGTGTGCGCCACTACGTCGCGTTTCGCCCGAGATTAATTACGGCGATCGAATTATAACTATCAGTAAACGACGCGTTTTCGAACGCGCGCGCGCGCGCGCGCGGCGCGAAAAACAGCCGGCGGCCGCGGTCGCGAAAAACCGCCTTTTCAACACGTGGCAGTTAATTATTTTTAAATCGCTTTAAACGCGGATGTGTAATGAGAAAGGATTGATGCACGCCGACCGGTGTAAATGCGCGTAATTAGTTTTTACTCACCGCGCGCTACGGTGATTTACTTGTCGCTCGATAACGCTCATTAAAAAGGTAAAATACTCGGCCTCTATTCATCACCCTGTTCATTCAACAACAGCACTTTACGATTTTATTTATTTCGCGCGCGCCGTGAATTTTTGCGAGAGCGTCCCTTACGGCAGTTAAAATCAATTAATATGCAAGCAACATAGAATTACTATTTGATTCAATTTAATTAACTCGATATAGAAATTCAGATTAATTTAACATTTGCTTCAATAAATATGCATCAGTGACGTCGATGCAGAAATGCAATTTCCATTATGATAAACGCAGGTAATACAGTGTGTTCCCCTATTTACATTTATATAGAACTCGTAGAAAGTACTCGCGCTAAATATCCCCCGTATATCGACGTGGCGAAATTTGCGTTACTGACGACGCCCTGTTGCGAAGAGCAAACGCGATCTTACAATGCCGACGTAGTTGATCCTTTTCACGTAACGACGCGATTCTTGACAGAGGGAGGGAACTATCGTAAGATAATCCGCCGGAGGAGTCAGGGAAAGAATAAGTTCACGGTATATTTCCGTAAGTATACAATCTCTTAGAAACCCGCAGTCGATCCCTTTCAGCCAGCGTCGCTGCGTAACATCCCGGGTAATACGTCTTCGTCAACGGGCGCCATCTTGGCCACCAAAGAGGGTGAGGTGGGTCACGGGGGTGCGGCGGGGGTGGTTGGGAGCGATTAAGAAAATGAAGATAGATACTATAGGATAAAGGAGCCCGGAGGAAGGCACCCGTGACGACGGCGACGAGCAGGAAAGACGCGGGGGAGTTTGAAGGGGGGAGTGCAGGGGTTGGCTGGCTGGCTGGCTGGCTGGCTGGCTGGGCGATCAGCAAGAAATAGCTTAGAAGAGGGCTTGATCGCGCGGAAGATTTCCAACACGTCGGTTTAATCATGCGGCATCATTCCAGGGCGCACTACGATCAATTCCGTCCCTTCTTCGGCCGAATTTACCCCGACGTTGGCGCGCCACCGAAGATTTAGGGCTACTTCGACGCGTCATTCACGGGTGATACGGTTGATCGCTTTCGAACCACGTGTTTTAGGGCGCGATGTTATTCGCGTCGTTCATACTTATAATAGATGACGGTAGAAATTTCGAAGTGGCTGAAACAAGAGCAGATGACTGATCGTTCAATTTATTCAAGCAATTATACAAGTTCTCTCATAATTTGTAATTTTTATACAATTTTTACGAAAAATAAAACTATTTTTAATATCATTTTCTTTCAATTAATTACCTTTATTATAAACTTCTATCCGTAAAATACTAATTTTACTCAAATTATAATTTAAGAGTAAAAAATGTCAATCGAGATCATTGATACAATTAAGCATGAATTACTGAATTCATAAATACGATGCGTAGAGCATAGCTGATCAGCATGGCAACATGTAACTTAATCGGGTCGTCGTTCGGGTCGTTTCCCTGACCGTCACAACCGTCGCAACGAGCTACTCTGAAGAACGTTTCTGAGATAAGTTTGCGAAACGGCGACGAGCTTTTGGGGGTGAGCGCGCCCCCGCGACGAGCGGAAGAAGCCGAGAGTTCGAGTCGCGGGGAAATATGGTTGGCTTGCCATTCATCTTTTTATGGGGCACTTAAGTGGGGGTAGCCATGGCAACGCCCGTAGTATCAGGAGCAATCGTAAAATTAAGTAATGAGAAGATAAGAAAATATCATCTTGCCTGGGTTCCGCGCGACCCATCCGCCGCAGCCAACCCGCCTTCACGCCTGTCCGCCTCTCTTTCACTCCTTCCTCTTTCACCGCTGCTCTCTTTCCACTCTCTTTATCCTCCTCGCTCTTCCGCTCTCTTCCGACGACGATGGCTGGAACAACCGTGTTGCCTTCGGGCGGTTACCGGCGGTTACCGGAGATGGTACCGCTGGTAGCCTAGTAAAGTGGTTCGAGGTTTCGAAGAGGCGCGATAGGGGGTAGAAAGGGGGCAAAAATGGGCAAAGTTTCGTCCGACCCATCCTGTCGCCTGGGCGACAGAGTCGCGCGAGAATTTTCAGATAAACGAGGACATTCTGTTTGAAATTATGCTGCGACATCAACGAAGAAGTCGACGCCGCCCCTTATATTCTTCGGCGAACCAGCTCTTCTCTCTCCCGAGGGGTACTTACCATTTTTCATAAAGCCGTTAGGCGATGCTCGTGTTGTGCTACGGGATGCTTTTAGGGCTGCCGTGAGTTACGCGGTCGGTCCTCGATTATGCGGCGGGGTACGCGCGATCGAGATATCTTTGCGATAAATATGTGAAAGTCTAAAGCATCCTTAAGATTATATTTCAACGTTTACACGTTAAAAGTTGTTCAATCATTTTTTTATTATAAAACTTGCAAAAATAATTATATGTAAAAATATATATTAATAAATTTGTATTTTTCTTATAGATGTGTTTTAAATTCATTTATTATTATATATTTATTATTATTACTATTGTAGATATGTAAAAAAAGATCAAAGATATTTTTTTCTTACAGAACTTATGACGTGTTCAATTATTTGTTGAAATATGAATTAAAATAAAATAATTACGCGTGAGAAAGACTGCACGAAGAATCGTTTGTTCTATCGACAATGATATAGAAAGTCGCAAAATAAAATAACTCGTTATTAAAAAAAAAGCTTTTCTCTTTTGTTGAATATTGCCGTAATATTTTCAGAACGCCGATCCAAAGTTAATAAATCGCGGATGGAGAAACAGGTCGCTCGCATTATCGCCGTTAACGTTCGACATTAATGTTTTTGTCGGCGGTTTGTGGTTGGGTAGTAAACAAGTGATACACCCTCTTAACCCATCCCTCGGTGCTCACGTAGACGAGGTTGCATGCGGCTCGCCCACCTCCGCTTCTCCTCTCCCTCCCTCTGGTTGAGTACCCCGTATTCGCGCCCCCACGTCATTCGCTCTCCTCTATCCACTTCTCTCTTTGCTCTCTCGCCCTCTCTTTCTCTTTCACACGCGTGTACGATCTCTTTCTCCATCCGCGCTACTTCATGAAACGCGAATGTACACGTTACACCGCTTCATGGCTCCGGTCCGCGTCCCCATACCCTTGTAACGTAATCGTTTCCACTCCAAAAAGAGGCAAAGAGAGAAGCCAGGTAGAGACACGCGTACATACACGCGTGCGCTAATGGCCTCTTCAAAAATGTCATCCTCGCCCTGGCGCTACCTCGTCCGGATCGTCTGACACTGACGGTGCGAGCCACATACCAGAATGAATTTTATCCGGCTCTTTGAGGTGCATTCAAGAGGCCAAGCGCAATTCTCGATGGAATAACCGTAGCTTTGCAATCATTAATTATACAGAAATTTTTAATTCATCGAAAACAATTTAAATGATCGCTAAATCGGCGACGTTCAATATTATATGATATTAAACTTAATTCAGTTGTTAAATAAAATAATTTCATTCTTCGCATTTAATTTTAATGCTATTTTATTAATGTCTTAACGTGATATTTAATGAATATACGCACACATAATGTAAAACACTGTGACAGAGTGCGAATATTCGAAATTCCTCGACTTTGTGACATGCAAGGAACATCGCACTGCAGAGAGCGATAATGCGAGCAAAGGATCGAAGGTTGAAAATCTGATCACGAAGTCCAATAATACGAGGAGGTGGGAAATTGCTGGCCAAGCGCAGTTTCTCGAAAAGTTTTATGGGCCGAATTTTCAAAGTTCTCGAGAATGGCGGCGCACCGTGGGCCCGGGGGCGTCGGGGTAGGTTGGCAGAAGGCCGGGGGTTGGTCTCGCGGAGTTTAAGAGGGTAGTTCGCGTGGCCGTAAATTTTCTCCTGCAGGATGGTTCCGGATGGGGGAAGGGGAGCGGAGAGGGTGTTGGAAGGGCCGCGGGCGAACGCTTGCCTATGCGCCACACACATATCTTTCCACCATCTTCTATCAATAATTCCTCGCGAAACTTACCGCGAACTTGCTAGCGCGCGATAATGCAACGCGCGTTGTCGAAAAATCGCCTTGAAGATAAGTTCGCGCGCGATTCGCCGCCGGTTATCGTCCATTTTGCTCTGCTATTATGAAATAAAAAGAGAACGGAGAAGCGCAAGCGTTTATCGTAATCGCCATTAATTAATAACCATTGTACACTTCTGATAAAATTCCATGAAACGTCAATCAATATCGACAGTATTATTGACGCAATCTAATCGAAAGGCAACGTCGAGCGAAGAACTGGCTTCAAATAGAAAGGGACGTAGGGTTAATTTGCACGATCGGGCTACAAATCACCATCCGTATTTACTACCTCGTGTGGACGTCGTACGTCGGACGTGGCTGGAGCCACAAAGTCGGTCGTCTCCTGCAACCCCTTTCTGGACGGTAGCAAAACACACAACCTCCCTCCCGCTTCTTCCCCACCTCTCGCCGTTCTCTTCGTGCATGTACTTACGTACGTACGTACGTACATCGCCGAGGACACTCGTCTCGTTGCACCCATCCCCCGTTCACCCGCTTCTGTACCCTCCTTTGCGAGGCAGCCACGACGGCGGACGTAATATGCAGATTCGTGAAATAAATGCTCGAAAGTTTCACTATAACTCTACGCGCAAAATCTCCAGCTCGTCCTGCGACCCCACCCCCTCCCCTGACTGCCACCCCGTCTTTCCTTACCACCCCTTGTAACCACTTCAGTCTCGCTCGCCTCCACACCCACGAGAAGCGTAGCCCCGTTTCCCTTCTTGCTATCCTTTCAGAACGCCAGGAGCATCCGCATTATTTAGTGCTTCCGCATAGTCTGCGGAAAATGGCTGAGAAAGTTACCGGAAAAACCGTGCACCGCCTCGACCGTACCAAGATGGCTTTTGCGTATCCGCGAAGCCCGCCTACTTCCTGGTCGCCGATTACTCGTGTTGTCCGTTGACTCGAAGAATAATTTCGAGTTATTTATCACAATGAACTTTGTCCTAAATTAAATATATTAATTTGCTGTATCCCCTTGCTATTTTTTTTTTTAACAACCAATCATGTTTTAAAATGAACAGCAAGAAGATTCGATGAATCAATTGAAGTATGTTTAATGGTTATTCTCTGATCCTGATGAAGCTGCTCGTTAATTTGTGTTAATGAAGTGTGGAGCTAGCATGAAATATTTTGATACGTCATGACGTACATATGATGTTCAAGTGACCACAATTGAGAGTCCATTATCTACCCGGCCGGAGGTTTCAGCTTTCAAACCGAAGCTTTCACGCGGCCTGGGTAAACCGCGGCGTGTCGGACGGGGCAAACTTGGCCCATTTTTCCGGCGCTCATCCACCCGCGTAAATCAGGGCGGAAAAAAAATCACCAGATTGACTCACTCGACGCGCTCCCCGCTTTCTCTCTCTCTCTCTCTCTCTCTCTCTCTCTCTCTCTCTCTCTCTCTCGCCTTTCACTCCTGCTTGTTCCGCGACCCTCGTTTTTTCCTTCTTTTTTTTTGTACCGAGAGCCCTCCGATAAACGTGGCCAATAAAAATAACGAGCGGCCACCCGCACGTACCTTCCTCACCCCCGTTTTTCTCTTTTTTTCTTTCTCTCTCTCATTATCTCTTTCTCTTGTACACTCTTTCACATAGTGGGAGATGTGGTGGGTAGGGGGATGTTGCTTTAAACCGCAAGCCGCCAACGAGAGGATACAGAACTCCACCGCGTATCCTTTCGCTACTCGCCCTCTTTGTCTCCCTCCACCCATCCGCCAGTTGATGTTGCAACTCCTCCCCTCTTCCCCACACTTCGGGATCGCTTCTGTCGCTGAGCGAAAAAAAATTGTCGTTCGATTTTATTCCCTCCGTTGCTAAATCCCAAACGCTGGGGTGCTCGTGCTCGACGTGCCGGTGGCGTGCGTAACGAGATTTTATAAAAGAGATTTTTTGTTACCCATCATCCGCTTCTGATTGGATTGTCTGCGGTGCCTTGCTGAATGCATGCATTTTTAGATACGCAACAGAACAGTTAAAAAAAAAAAAAACATTTATTTCGATTTAAAAAAAACAGATAAAAATTTCCTCTGTTAATATCGTATTTTATAATGGCGATAAATAATGGCGTGAGGCTGTTTTAAACAAACGTGAGTGTATACATGCAGTCAAAATAAAAATAATTCATAAATGTAAATACAAAATAAATCGATGCAAAATCGACACTTTTTTAATTACTAAAAACGTTTATTAATAAAAACATAGTTTTATAGATTAGTTATTGTTCCACCGATGGGAAACGTCATTATTATGCTTCCTGATAAAAAAAAGTTTCTTCGTGCCGCGATACCGGCTTCTTTCCTACACCGCCGCAACAAGTCTCTCGGGTGTTCGTGTGGACTTTTATCTCGTATTCGGCTCCGACTTCTACGAAGTTTCCGGAGCGGATTTCGAAAAGGCTACTATGCAAAGTCCGCAATACCCACGGAAACGAACTTTTCGGCCGGAGTCGTGCGCACGGGGCCACGTTAAACGAGCACACAGGAGACACATGCGGAAAACGGGAGGCGACGAGGGGTGGCGAGGAGGAAGGACGCACGTACAGCCGCACACGAGCAGACGAAGAGTGTTCACGTACGCGTGCACCGGATGCAGCGGCGCCGTCTTTATAGTTCCGGAAGCCTTGCTGCACCAAAATTACGTGTGAAACTCTAGTATGTTAATTAATCTGAAAAGTAAAAAAATCATTTTACTTTTTTGTAAGTGAGATGTTCTCGCATAAGGGGGTGAAATCATCAACGCTCGATTTTCGCTACATCATCGATATCGAATTGAAAGTTACATAATTACTAAGTGTAAGAATACACGTGACGAAGTCGTTATCAAAGAGCGACGTCCGTCAATTATACGTGGCAAAGATACGCCACGCTCTCGCATTTATTTTGTCATCGTAATCATCCTTAGATTAGAGACTCTGGACGGTTCACGATGAATCGCCGAGAGTCTCGTAGCTCAGAGGAACTAATCCACGTTTGCCCATGCTGGAAGACGCCACTGGCGATGCGCGATACTGTGCGGGGAAGCGCTCACGTTTGTTTCTAATCTCGTTTCGTCTTCCCTCGCTCTCTCCTTGAGCGGCTACGGCAGCCGGCTAATCCCCGCCTAGATTAAGATAACCCCGAAAAATGTTCAGCTAAGTCGCCAACTTCGCCTGCGAGGCGCGCTTAAAACGTGAGAATCTTGGTCCCGGACCGGGGTCTGATGGTGTCTTCGTTGTTGTCGTCGTCGTCGTCGTCCTCTCGCTGAACCTTTCCCTTTCCCGAAAGTATCCCTACTTACTTACGGCTTGGATACGCGCCCGTAGATTAGCCTCTGTTCATCGCGACTTGCGGATTTACATCCGCTCAGCATCCGTCCGGCTCCGCGTACATCGACGCGTGTTTACGCTCACGCTCGGAGCGACGCGCGGTCGTGTGATCGATATTCTCCGGTCTTGCGACGTCGTTACTTCTTTGGGAAACGCGCGCAACAGCTCGTGAAACGGCGTCGCGCTTCCGCGACATTGCGCGGGAGATATTCGGCTCTCTTGTTAATTATAGCACGCGGTGACACGCGGGCGATCGAAGCTACGTGACACATCGTCTCCTCGTCTCTCTCTCTCTCTCTCTCTCTCTCTCTCTCTCTGTCTCTCTCTCTCTCTGCAAGATAACGCGAGATCCTGCATGTTTACTCCGTACGACGAAAGTGTACTGTGGTGCCGCGTCTACTTTATTTTTACGTCCAATCAAACAATGTAACATCATTATGCACGTATAATTTAATAATTTACATTTTAATAACATATAATTTTAATAATATTTTAATAATATATAATTTTAGTTAACCTTTGCTTTTTCGATGACTACTCCTTCTTCTTTTCAAATCGATATTCAGATGACAGAAGAAATTTGTTGAAAAGAAAATAAATATAATATTTTAATGTAATAAAATTATGGATTTTTTTTTCAGTAAAGTTTCGATTCTTGGGCTTCTTGGACATTTGGAGAAAATCAGAACCTCGTATGAAGTAGTGATAATAACGCGAAGTGATAATAAGGGGAAAGTTTACATAGCGCTAATATGAGCTGACTGTCGGCACGTGCAATGCCGATGTCATCGTGGTGGCGTATCATTGGACTGAATGCAATGAAATTACTCGTCGTGTCTCCACAGCGCGCGTCTTGGCAATGCTCGGCTAGATTGGCGCACATCGCGGAGGAGTGTGTCGGAGATCGGGTTTGGTTGCCGCGGACAAATTGAATCGACTGCGTATCACTAAACACACGCACGTGTCGCATTCTGAGCGGCTCTTAATTTCTTTTCTCGACTTTACGTGACGTTTATTCTGAGGCGCTTACGCTCGATATCCGTTTCAGCTTTCGATGTTTTAAGTAACGAATAAAATAATATTACAGTAATACCGTTTAGAGATGATAGAAGATAAGGCTGAGGATACGCGCGATGTTTTCTGATTCTGAATTAGTTTGTTCGGAGATGAAAAGATTTTCAGTCGTTTTCACAATCGTGTCGGGCAGGCAAAATTGCAATTTGATATTAGTATTAATAATATTTGCCGCAATTAACCCGCTATACCGTAAGTAAAATTATACCATTGTTTCGGAAATATTCCATCGAAATATTTCCATCCAAATATTCCGTAAGTATTAATGATGTTTAGTGTAATTAACCCACTGCATCGCGGTGGTAAATTACACGATATATGTTAATTACCCCCAAACATCATTAATGTTTGAAATGTATATAACTTATATAGTAGGTATTTTTTTAATCATATTGTTTTTCTATAATAAAGGAGCTACATCATCGTTATGTAATTATTGTAATTCGAATAGCTTTACAATCGTAAGAACGTCCGCCTATATTTTAAGAGACGGCAGACCATCGCGTCGGTTGCCAAGTAGCCCGTGACGCTGCATTTAGTTGATAAATTCATCGACAATGGCACCGTTCATCCATCGGGGTGCGTTGCCATCGATCGAGCCACCATGCTTGACAACCATAATGCTTTCGCTCTCGTAAGTTTAATTATACCCGTTCGGACAACATCGCCTCGCTCGATTAAGCGTGTCGCAAGAATCGTAAGCGCAAACGCTTACGCTATCGCAAACTGCCACCAAACTAAATCTCACGATAAAAATAAGTCATGGATAAGTCATAAAAAATATCTTTTTTTTTTTAATTTTTAGATTGTCACGAATCATTCCCTTCCCGGGAATTAGTCTTGTCTTTGTTTCTCACCGGAATAGATAGTAATAGATAGTAATTCTTTAGATTGCATGTCTGCACGGCAATTTTATCTTTATTGAATTATTGAGAAAGTAATGTGCTGACTCAATTAAAACTTAAGGTGGATTCTACGCGGATAAGGGTTGGCGGTGGCAAAAAGAAGGTCCAAAGGCAAAGTACGGGCCGGTCGTTCTTCGGAGAGGGCCAAGCCCTCCTCGACATATGTCGCGGTAAAAAATGGCCTCGGAAAAAGGGACACCCGGGGCCACCGCAAGGGCCGGACGAGTAATAAAGTAATTTTATGAAGTGGTCGCCGACGTCCATTCCCGTCGCGGGGGTTGGAACGGGTGAAAAATTGCCCGGGACTCCGTCCCAGGGTTAGCGCATGGGAATATCGTAACTAAACCGCCCTTTAAGTGAAAACATACTGTCTTTGTTGCGATCCGGTACCTCTTCTTTATATATATATATATATAAAAAAAAAAAAGAAAAAAAACAGGAAAAAGAAAAACGGGAAAGAGCCTCCGTTCCATCGCGTGGTCTCTTGCGCAAAAAGAGCAACGCGATTCTCTTCTTTATACGAATTCCTCTCGAGTATGACGGCGAACGGAAAGGAAGAGAGCTATGAATTTTTAATTAATCTCCGGAGATGAATGGCACGACGAAGTTACGGACGGCGAGATACCGTATGCCTTTGTCGTGACGCGTTCGCTCGTCTCGATGATGTTTATTGTGCCATTAACGTCGGATGCGTACGGTAGCAAAAAGGCGATTGAACGATTACGATGAATGAAAGGTCAACCCGCCTCATCGGAACTCGTCTTTCTTTTTTCTCTCTCGCATACCTGTCACTCACGCTGCTCGTCTCTCTTGATACATCCTCATGACATTTAGAGACACTCTGCACGTAAAGATCGTTGATCCCTTTATTTTTCTTGTAAAGTTAGTTCCGCATATTTCTCGTTTTAGTCGCAATTCGTTACAACTTAAACGAGAATTATTCTTATCGTCTCTAATATTAGATCGCATTTATGACGCGCTTCGTTGAAGAATCTCGCTCGTAATGAGACACAAATAAACTCTCAGAAAATGTTTGGATTCCGCGTATACTTAAGTACATAGATAATTTACAACGCGGAATAATAATAATACGTAAATAACTCCTCATCGGTAAAATATATTTGGATAATTAAATTGAATTGAATTTTTCTGTTCAATTTCTGCTAATGTAATTTAATATATCTAATCCAAAATAATATAAATACATAGAAAAACAGTTTTTCGCTGAATCATCTAAAAATTTGACTAGATATAGTCCTGAAAATAATTTGATTGGACCATCAAAATAATTATGTAGAATGTCTACATTGATTGCTAGAAAAAATTTATGAAGTATTATTATCATGCTTAGGTGTCTCACATAATTATTTTGATAGCTCAATAAAATCATTTTTAAATCCAGTGAAATCTTTAAATATTTCAACAAAACCGTTCTTTCCCCAATTGTATATATATAAAACCCAAAAAGGATCAATGAACTGTCTGTCAAATTTAAGAATCTCCATCACGAAAATCGTCGGAACGGATGGAGCACGATGATTCGAATGACGTAATTGAGAGATGGCTCGGTCGGACAGCGAAATAATAAATCAGAAAAAGCCACGGGAGTGGCCCGTGCTCTTCGCCGCCATCCGCCTTTCGGTAACTTCGTCGACTATTAGATTACGCCGGAGCATCTGCAGAATCTCGGCCCGGCGCCGTTAATTTTCGTTAAAAACCAAATGCCGCGCGGATGCGAGCGCGGTGGTTCTTCCCGAACCATCCCCTTTCGGCTCACGCCAACCCTTGCCCCTTACCCGCCCTCCCGCCCGCAAGGGCTGTTTTCCTGGAGATAAGTAAGCATGGTTTTACATGGTTACCCGAACATTAACGCGGTCTTCCAGACTTCCATGAAGATTTAACGTCGCCGCGTTTGTTTCGCTTAAGTCGCACCGGGAGGGCCGCGTGCGACACTCGACCCTTTATTTCGCGAGAAAGTCGGGGACATTTCATAGAGATTCATCGGCCGCTCGGCTGCAAGGGACGCTGCTACGAGCTTCTGGTAATTGAAGACACGACGCTGCGCGAAAATTGAGCTGCGAGAACCAGCACGAAATGGATTATCGATTTGGATTATGTCGAATTGAACGAGAAATAAATCTTTGGAGAAAACTGCGTTGTTTGTTTCAATAAATTTTTAGGAATAAAAATAATTATGTATTATAATATATATTATAATTACTTCAATGTTTGCAGAAATTATAATATTTGCAGAAATATTATTATAATATTAGCCATAAATATCCATTATTCTTAGTATTAAATAAACGCATTAATTATCGCAGCATGATTATGATATTCCCTTATGAATATATTAAGTTTATATTTTATGCATTAATTGATTGATTATAAACCCAATAATAAAAGAAATATGATAAAGTGAATTTACATATAATTAAGAACACAAATATTTTATTTATTTATTTCACATTAAACTGTGAATATTAAATGCAAATTTAATACTGTTATTACTTTTGTGCCTATTCAATATTTCTTGTCGAGAACGAGAAGTAGAAAATACGAGTAGCTGATCGTGTGAAGTCACCCCTTTGCTACCGAGTTCAACCCATCTTGAAAAGATGTCGTTGCTAGTTTAATCCTTCGTGATTCCTTCACTGGTTTGCGTCCCGGCTGCATTTAATTCTTAATGCAATCCTTTGCTGTTAAATCATTCCTAAATAACACATAATGTTTTCTCCATTTAATTTTGTATTGTGTATATTTTAATAAATTATAAATGAGATATTATAAAAATTATGTATGCGGATACATTTTTAATAAGGTAACTGCTTTACTGCTTTTTCGCATCTTTGTAGGGCAAACGCGAGCTTATCCACCGTGCAGATTTCATTAGAAGCGTTTTAACAGAGTTTTAAATTTATCATCCAATTCCCTAGAGCTTTACGAGCGCTCGTGTTTTACCCCTTTACTGTAGAAATGCTATATCCCTTTATCTCATGCCTTTTCCGGTATACTCTTTACTCTCCGTGATATTAAGTCCTTCATGAAACATATTAAATAAAATAATTTTGATATTGGCAAAATATAGACTTAGATTATTGATTGTACATAAGATATACTTCCTATTATCCTTGTATCCTAGTATCTTCGTAGCACTAAATATGGAACAAACTGAGAATAAAAAAGTATTTTCAATATTCATAATAAACACGGTATTTCAAATAACCTTTAATTAAACAATAAACCTCCCCCATGTTTTATTACATGTACAATTATATATAATGAAAATGTAATCCCAGAGAGGATTACACCATCAGGTGCCGTCAACACTTTAGCGATCGCGTCGAAACAACCCCAAACATTTTTTCCGCATTCCTACCATCTCATGACGAGTGCCCTGGGGTACTGTGAAAAAAACAGCGTGGCCCACTTGACACCCCATGCGCGTTCTTTCTTTCTTTTAGCGTGTACAACTTGTCTGTGAATGTTTCTGGACTACCGGCACGTGCCACGCGCCACCGCTACGCAGAATTTTTCACGTCGGATAAACGATGCGTGCGTGTGCGCACATGGTGTGTGTGCGCGCGCGCGCGCGCGCGCGCGTGTGTGTGTACATATATGTTTGTGTGTGTACGTGTGTATTCATGTATCTGAGCTCTGCCTGCCGTTTTTTTTTCCCACTACCGCAGCCCCGAGTATCACCCTCCATGGGAGGGATGCTTTTTCTAACAGGTGGTGGCCCACGACTGCGTTTTTTTCCCTTTCTCGCCCCTCCGCGCATCTGTTTTCCCCGCTTTTTTTCGCTTTTTTACAGGTGCACCTATTATCCGCCGTTCTGCTTTCGCATCGGTATCCTATTCATTTTCCACGGACCGTGGCCGGCCGTGGCACTCTCGTCGACTGCCCGCGTCGACGCTTTTTCACTTAATTAAAGGTCATAAACTGTCAGCGCGACCGCCTTATGGTGGAAAAAAAGGGAAAGAATAAAAAAAAAAGAAGAAAAAAAAGAAAACATACCGCCCGCAAATTGCTTGCCTCGCTCTTTCCCCGTGGTTTTCCTCACAGGAGAACCTTAAGTGGCATGAAAAGTTAATTACCGCACACACGGCGAACATAAAAAGCGACAGCGAAGAGACGCGCTACTGCGTAATGTCGTTGGAAGCACGAGTACGTGGGAAGGTAATAAATAAGGAGACTTTTGGGACAACCGGCAAGCTTGACAGACAGCCAATTAAATGTCAATTATTTTTTAATATATCGTACATTGTCCTTTAAAGATTCACATATCATACGTTCCTTTTATATTGAATAAAATTTTAATGTAGTATAATTTTAGGTTTTCGGTTAAAAAGGGTATAAACTCAGCGTCAGAAGGAAAGATAAAATATTTTAAAAGTCAAAATATCATACATTTATATCGTAAAATTCGATTTAGTATGACAAAAAGATCCACGTTAATTAATCAGGAAATTAAAATCTTAATTTAAGGATGATATAATAAGCTCGCTCGTGCGCACCGAAGACTAAAAGATATAGAATAGAATTGATACAAAAACGCGGCAAACTCTAAAAGATACTCGATAGAATCGCACGCATCGAGAGAAAGTGTGCTCGCTAAGATCTTATTATTTTATTGCCGTGCAGCCGTTAAGAGAAAAACGCGAACCATTGCGGAATGGCGGACGAATCCCATTCCATTAGAACAAAGACGAGGATTACCAGCCAGGCAGATTGCACCCCTGTTGCAAATGAAATCTCGGCTGAAACTTTTTCCGCGTTTAACCCCCCGCGCTAGAGGCGGACTCCCTTCTTTTCTCCTTTTTGGAAGTCCGTCTCCGCGGTGGCCGCCGCGATCTCTGCCGCGGCGAGATGAAAGAAAACTTTTCACTTTCCGCGCCGGGTTTGCTCGCGCGGTTTCCGTGGACCACGAAATCTTCTGCTCGCTCGCCGGATAAAAGGCTAGGGGGGGGGGTGACACGCCAGGGCGAGCGCTCCTTCTTTTTCGCAGGTACTTTTCTTTAACGGCGTCCGTAGGAAAAGCCAAGGGTGGAGAGTCTATGCGCGCGGCAGTGGAGAAGCTGAAAGGAAAAGAAGGAGAAGGGGATAAGGAGAGTTTTTCTTTCCCTCTCTTTCTGCCGTCTCGGCCTCTCTCGCAAAAAGGGGTGGCAGGAGTGCGGGTACTGAAATCAGGGTGGGGGAAAGACCGGCGGTTGGCGCCCCTTAACTACCCCTCACCGGGCAAATCAATAAAAATACGAAAGTGTTCTTCTTTAGGATACCGCTCGCACGGACAGATCCTTTCATTCGTTGCTGGACAAAGAGGAGAAACTATGAATTTTGCGAAAGTTGAGCCTTAGGTATAGGAAAGGAAATGCGCCGTTCACGAATGTCTTTTAACATGAAATTTGAGAATTTCTTGAGAATAAAAATAAATACAATATTATTCCACTCTTAATTTCTTGACGTATAAAATGAATATTCACATATTAATAAAACTAGACAAAAAAAGTAATAGGTAAGATAAAATATACACTTTTACATATACACGTTTATAAATCTTTTTTTAATTGTAAATAGAAATATATTTTTAGTAGAAAAATACATAACGATACATAGTCAGAAAATATCCGATTGAGGTAACGTAGGAAATTATAAATAAAAGTCTCGCTGAAAATGGTAGCCATTGTCTTTATGTCGTTTTCTTCATTCTTCTCAAGTGCCGTGGCATGTGTTGCTCGTTGCAAACAGCGCTCAAAGTTTGGCGGCGAGCGAGTCTCTCGGACGATCCTCGTGTCGTTTTCAAGTCGGTGCAAAGTACCTTCAAGTCGAGGATACTTGTAAGTCGAAGCATTCCGGAGGAGGCAAGGTGTTTGACTAGCGTCTTCGTGCGGGTAAGAAAGCTCTCACGATTACACGTGCAGTTTTAGCATGTAATTCTGTAACAAAAAAGGTAATGCGAATATGAAGATATTTGAAATACGTCGATTAAAACAATATTCGAAGACCGAAAATTAAATGTTAATAGATTCGAATATTAATTACGTTTCAAAATTTATTATCGAATTGATGGACAAAATACATACATTTGTATAATAATTAATTTTAACGTCGTAGTTTATACTCGTATATTGTAGAATAATCTTGATGTTTTTGGTAATCTAAAGCGCAATGCAGGGATTTGTATTTTGTTTGAGACTGGCGTATATTGCGGCGTATAAATAATTTTTGTTTCATCGTGTAGTGGGCCATCGTCTCTTTCAGTTTCGAGGCGAGCCGTGGAAAAATCCATCCCTTTGCCGATAGGACGGGCGAGATAGTCGAGGGTGAATCTTAAAATACAACCCCTCCGAAGACTGCCGACCCTGCCACCGCTGCCCCCGCTCTCCTATCTCCGGTTCCTTCGGCAACCCCCTTTGCGCGTATCCCTCCCCCTTTGCCCTTCTTGTTTCGGTGGTCGTACACCCTCGCGATCCGGCAAATCATCCGACGCTACGTTCTTTTGTTCCTTCTTCGTGCCGTGAAAGATTTTCGCCAGATGGAAAAGCTGAAATACTTCGAAGTACTCGCGAAATGCCGGCATAAATTTATTCGTAAGAACTCCAATACGTTGTGCGAGTTCAGCGTTAAATAGAAAAGATTAAAGATGAGATGATTTTGTTTATCTTAAATATTCTCATTTTTATTCTAATATTAATTTATTATTTTAAAGCCTATTGTTTCTTATAGAATTAAGCATAATTATTATTAGCAAAGAAGAAAATTTTCCTTGAAGAAAAGAAAATCGAGAAAAAATGATTTTATTATTTTTCAAAAGTATCGACTAATGTTTGTGTACGATATTCATATCAATATTGCATAGATTTGCTACATAATTGTTGTCTTTGGTTCGTATAATTCTTGCCCGCTGTTGCCACGCGTGAAAATCTCAATTGGCCAGAACTTGACTTGATGTCATTAAAGAAGGGGACAAAAATCCTGGAGCTCTTTGTTCCAAGCACCATTTTATCACTCCTCGCCTCCGCGCCAGACGAATACACCCCTCTTTCGGCATATTTCAAGTGACAAAAAGCATCCCTTCCGAGGACTGAGATTCATTTTCTAACCGTCCACCCCCTTCATCTCGCCCTCGCCGTTGCATAACCAACGTCTCGAGCATTAATTGCCCTTATTCCGCAGTAAAAAGCGAGCAAAATTTTTCACCGTCATGTTATAAGTGTTATAATCTGATTACGCGAGGTTTTATTTTCACTTATTTTAGAGCTTGTCCGATAGCAATATTGAAGAAATGCGCGAGAAAATATTACGAATTTCTTATTACTAATTGAAATATATTTGAAGTTTAGTGTTGTTATTTTTATAATTTTCTTTGACTTACAAAATAAATATACAATAATAAAAATATATGATACACATATGTTAAATTATTATCTGGAATAGATGGCGATTGAAAAATCAATAACAATACATCATATATTATATGATGAAGTCTCAATGAATGAAGTCTCAAGGATTTCTCTAAAACGGCAACTCGATATAGAAACTCGGTTTCAAACTTTGTTAGTTCATAGAAAAGATGCTAAAATCGATTTGCAGTCCTTTCGAGTTTGCATGCGAGTTTCCAAACTAGGAAATATATCATTTATATAAATTTCAAAAAGCACTTTTACGTTTACTCTCAAAATTTGTCTACAAAAATTTTATATTTAATTTGTCTTTAATTAAAACAATAAAGGATATTTTTATCTCCTTTTTTTTCTTTTTCTCTCGCTCTTTAATAATCTTAAAACTAATTACTCTAAAGAAATAAGTAATTTAACTTGCCGATAAAATACAAATTAACATCGAATTTCCTATTCTTCGATTCATTGCTTGGCATTACTGGGCATTTTATTTTGTTGCGGTTCAATTTCTGCCGTGTATATTTTAGGTATTAAGCGAACCATCGGCCATTTTATTCGTCTTTCATTCCCCCGAGCCGCATCGAGGGTCGGGGTTGAGGCGGGTGGATCCGTAGTCGAGGGTGAGTCGACGTCAGAAAAACCACCCTCGTCCAATTCAGCCATCCTTCCACCCCCGGCTTTTCCAACCCCTTTTCGCCATTCCGGTCCACTTCGTGGCAGTCGATGACTACTGGCTTGCTACAAAAGAGGAGAAGGGGATGCTCTTTGAAAAAAAGTAAATCCCAAGTAAAATGGCCGTGTAACGTTTCCACTTCTTTCTCCCTCGAGAGAGAAGGAAGAGGACAGAGAGCGAGTTCATTTTCATGGAATTCAACCGGGTCAATTTATAAGACGCGATTCGGGCTTCGTCGAGGCGGCGTCTTTACGGAGTTCGGTTTTACTTTGAGATTAAGGGGCTTCCTCGAAACTTGCAATTTTAATTTTGCCTTAATCGTTCGTCCCGCTTAGCGTGGATACGAGAGAAAACAAGCCCAGATCACGATCCGCACGACACAAATTGATCCTATTAGTTTATTAATAATTTTATAATTCTAAACTCTATGATTAAAGAACAATACTAAAGGTCTATATTACGTTCAAAATTCTTTCCTTACCTGTACGTATTTCTCTCACTGGCTTCGAGTATGTCTTTAATCAACCCTTTCATGTAACAGATATTTCTGCAACGAAGCGTCGCGCGACAACTCGGAAAAGCTCGTTCGTCAGATAAATATTTGGATGACGTTCGGGACGATACTGGGGTCCACAGCGCAACGTCGACGTCCCGTCAATTTCGTCAGGAGGAAACTACGGAAGACCTCTGTTTTCCTACAAAGAACGTGACCCAACTCGGCGACGGGATCAACGGTCGCCGGACGTTACGCGCGAGCGTTGTCGTCCCGTCGATCCGGCAAACGGCGAACAGAATCAAAGCACTACCGAAGGGAGCTTAAAGCGGCACTGTTGCGCATTCCAAGTGAAACTTTAAAGTCGATCGCACGTGTAGACGTGAACTTGGTGCAAACTCGAATTTCGGCGGAAATGTCGCGATGCCGTCTCGCACTTCCCGACGGCTGCCGCGGACTTTTATGCCGCCCGGCGCAGCCGAGCTATTCTTCGCAGATCGTTGCCGCTGCAAACTGAGAACTCCGCGCCAATCTTCTCTCACTCCGCGTGTCAAAATTCAAAAATCGATATATTTTCAATCTTCTCTCCGATCCTTCGTACAGCTTGGGAACGCGAGACTGTACGCACATGTCCGGCGAAAGCTCTAACTCGCTTTTGATATAGGGCGCACACTGGCCATTCCCCACTCTCGTTCCGCTTTTGCGGGGCCCTTTGATCATCCGCGAAAAAATCCGGAAACCCGTTTCTCAAAAGTGACCCTACCTGGCGGTAACGGAGCGCGACCAAAGGGTCGTAGGAGAGGGAGAAACGACGTCGGAGGGATAGAAAGAGAAAGGAAGGAAGGAAGAAAAAGAGGGACGGAAAGAGAGATAGAGAAGGAGAAAGAGAGAGAAAAAGAGAGTGGAACGCGCGGCCCAAACGGCCCTTTCCGCATTAGCATAACCCTTACGGTTTGTCCACGTGTGCGCCGATATGCCAGGGGGCCGTAGAACTGGTCAGGTAAGTTTTTTCGCACTTTTTAATTCCCGATGACCAGATGCCCGGCCGGCCTGCCGGCTTGCGCGTAGTGTAAAGGGGAGAGCGCCGCTCCTTTGGCCTGACCTCAATAAGAGATGACCTCCCCTTCTCGGCCCCGGATGACCCCATAAAAATCGCGGAACCGGTTTTCGCTACCCGGGATTTTTCGGACGTTTTAACGGCCGCGCGAGCGATGTGCCGGGTGTGTACGAGGCACGTACGAGGCTTCAGGTAAATGCGTTACCTCGAGTGCCGATCGACGTTACGCTTCAACATGACTGGCATGTGTTCCTCCTTTTGCGATATTCGAGGGCCGAATAATTACATTCATTTTGACATTTCAACAGTGATCATCCGTACGATCTCATCGGACAACGTTGAATTTTTATGACTATAATGATATTTTTATGTAGGAAAAAGATAGGGAAATCGTCACATTTCACTAGGAGTTTGCCATAAAAAACCGGAGCTATAGAGCATTCTCGAACACGGTGCCACTATAAAAGTGACGAAAAGCACGATTTATGAAAAACGCGTTGAAATTGTATCTACGGACTTTAAATGGACAATCGTCCTTTTTCCTCAAGACG
The DNA here is from genome assembly GCF_055798465.1 of Pogonomyrmex barbatus. Classification (NCBI taxonomy): domain Eukaryota; kingdom Metazoa; phylum Arthropoda; class Insecta; order Hymenoptera; family Formicidae; genus Pogonomyrmex; species Pogonomyrmex barbatus. Next base: position 961,929 of record NW_028297108.1, read on the forward strand.
TCTCCTTCGAGGTAAGACGAGTGTACGTCGAAAGGCGGGACAGCGTTCGGCGATGGGAGCGCAGGTAAGATAAATCGCGCGTATCAAAAGCATCCATTTCGGTGTCAGAGACTCAAGTTTCCGGAGTTCAGGAATCTCTCGAGAGGATCGACGGGAGGCCGAGGGAGGGTGAGGTATGACCCGGTGAAGGTAATGGACTTAGGTAGTACGACCGCGTTGCTACAATGCGCGGCGTCACCGCGCGATGTGAAATTAAATCGATGCAATCGAACGACAACCCTCGCACTCTACCGCGCGACGCTTCACGGCCGATTTAGCTGACGTCTACACGCCGCATTATCGACGACGGTGCGTTTACATCCAAGTAAACAATCGCGTACATTAAGCTGAACTGCTGAACGCGGAAACGAGATAGGAGGAATATTCGCGCCACTTGATTATCCAAAAAGTATTTCTGAAATAAAAAATGAAACAAACGAAAGAATAACAAGAAAATTCTTGTATTATTTTCTTCATTTATTTATATATAGATTTTTTTTGTAATTCTTATAAACTTAATCTTTAACTTTCAGTTTCTAAAACTGAAATTATTTAAAAATTATTTTATATCGACGTATATTTTGACATTTCGTTCGCCTACGACTACTTGGTGTAGGTGGAACAACGGTTATGGAGAGAATTTACGATGAAAGAAATTCGAAAACGACGAAACACTTCGCAGCCGTTTGCTCTGAAGGAAGAAAAAGTCGAGCCCAGGGCGGTTCTCGATTCCCCTTCCCCGGGACATGGAGCCGGTGAGAACTGACGGGGGTGGGTGGGCCAGTGCGGGGGTTGACGAAGGAAGAGAGACGGCGAAGGCGGATGGAGACGGTGGTGGAAGGAGGGCGGCATTAATTACGGTCCTTTATTATAAAAACTGAACTCCCTCCGGCCAGGAGAGAACGAAGAGAGGCAGATAAGGAGGGAAAAAGCCCCCGACTCTCCGACGGCTACCACCCCCCGCGACCCGCGTCCACCCTCTCTTGGTCCGGCCACCAATCCTTCCGACAACCCCGTGCCCCCGCAGAACGTCTCCCTCTGTTCAATTTAAAATACTTAATCTGTCTTAGTCCGGAGCTGCGCGGGGTTGTCAAATGCAACTGTTGTCGCGGACGACTGTCTTGCAAGAAGTCGTAATACTTCCTTCTTCAAAATCAAAAACGTATAATCAGGGACTAGCCAGAAAAATTTTATCTTTGTAGATGGATAGACAAAAGTATTTTTCTCTGATTCATAAATCTTTGTATCATTAAAGTATAGAAAAATATTTTTAATCAAAAATTAAATTTGTTTTTATTAAGTTATTACATTAATAATAATGGGACAGTTATGATAGAAAAAGATACGTTTCTCTTTATTGTTTAGAAAGAATTTCTATATTTTTTTATAAATTAAACTTCTCTTTTTCTTTTTTTAATTACTTTTTTCTTTATTAGAATAATAATTCTTAATAACTTTCTGATATACGAATATAATAATATGAATAAATTTATTACTATATAAATTATCCATATATTATATAAATTTATTACTATATAAAGATAAAATTTCTTATACGTTTGATGTGCTCTTTGACATATCAAATGATGGTTCAAATATGTAACATATGTATATATTATAAATGTTTTAATGTTTACGTGCAATAACGTAAACATTATTTATAGATTCATTAATCGGACGGCGCATTGGTCGATGCAGTTGAGAACCACCGTGGAAAATAAGAAACGGGAAAATGGCGAGGATTTTAATTTGCATCCCCCCGCCCCTCTCGCACCCATACACCCATCTAACCACCCACCATCCCCGCGACTTGCTACCCACCCGGCCTTGTCTTTTGCAGAGCTCGAGAGTCTAGCTACTTTCTCCGGAGGGGCGGTATAGAGAAGACAAGGGGTAACAGAGCGGGCCATGGGATGGCGGCGCGGGGGCGAGAATAGCGGGGTCGGCGCGGGGGGCAAACGGTTGGAAATATCATAGCCGCACGCGCAGAACGAAATTACCGATTTGCCTTGGGCGTTCCTTCCTTTTTTCCGATTCCACCGAGCTCTTCGCTCGAGTCCGCTAAGCTTCATCCTTCTTCCTTTATCCTTCTGCGTTCTTCCCGCGGTCTCGCCTCTTCAGCAGACCACCCTTCTTCCAAAGCCCCGGCATAGCAAATAACTTTCATAATTCTCGATTAGAAAGTTTTCCACCTCGAACCGAGAGTAGAGAAGGGGCATCGTCCTCTTTTTCGATCTCCGTCTCGCTTTCTTCCTGCCGCCCATCTTCTCGGCCGCCCTCTTTCTGTTTTTCCTCTTCTCCTCCTCCTCCTCCTCCTCCTCCTCCTCCTCGTCCTCTTCCTCCCCCTGCCCTTTTCTTCTCGCCGAGCCCTTTCTCTCAACGAGAGCTCACCGGCCGTGTCTCAAAGAAGGGAGATGAAAATCAAAATCGACTTCGATCCGAGTTCCGAGCCGTCGACCCTCATTACTCTTGGAATTCATCATTCCCGATCAGACCCGCTTAAATTCGGCTTCCACATCGTCGACGATGGATCGCATCATGACGGAGGAATTTTCGACACGCGACATTCCGCTGGACGCAATATTTTTCACGACGCTTACGTTACCACGTAAGCAAGACGTTAATTATATTCTCGCGAAGCGAAGAGCGGATAATGATGTTTGCGAAAGCTTAGTAAAGTTGGCGCACGCGGTTCGTAAACTGTTTTAATACTAGAAAGATGGGCTAGTTTGAGGTGTCCTTTTCGATTATGATTATTCGAGAAATAATTAAAAGAAGCGTTAATTTTATCTTCTCTAATTCATAATAATTCTTATTTGTAATAATTTACGCGGTAATATTTTACTTGTAGAATTGAACATTTCTTAAAAAAATTGCAATTAGTAAGAAAAGATTAGTATTCAGGTATACATTTCGGCTGGATATTATTTTATGACAGTATTTAATGACAGAAAATAATATTTATAATAATTTATAGTTTTATATTATATTATATGATGCGGTTGATTATCAAATGAGATCTTTGTCTAAAAGCACGCCAAAACAATACACCTTCAACAAGACTTCAATAAAGTTTCACAACAGCAGTTTCAAGGAGTTTGTGATCAAGACTGTACCGCGATCTTATTGAAGGTACCGAGCAAATGGTTTCTGGCTACGGTTGTAGGGTCAGCTCGAAGGGTCACTCGACATATGGCCCAGATCCTGGCCCAGCCACGCATTACGCAGAACAAATTCAATCCCCTCCTGATTTCGTACAATTCCCCGTACAATTTCCCTCGAACACGCCTTTTTTATTCTTCCTCTTCCTCCTCTGCTCCAATCAGCCGCGAAAAACGGAGTTCTTATCCAGCACAGAGAATATATATTTTTCCAGCGAAATTTACTTTTCAAGAATTTTTGATAAAGTCGATAAAAAGTTTACTCGCTGCACGTAAATCTTAATCGTTGTTTAAAATATTAACATTTAAGAACAGATCGTTTTATTTTCAGAAGGCAGATAAGAGAGAACGCTGTAAAATATTGTTTTATCAAAAGATGAATCTTGTTTAGTTTTTATCATAACGATCATGAACTTCTGCGAAATATTCTGTGCCACGTATAATTAATCTCTATCAAATAAAACTTTGCTGGACTACAAATGTAAGTTATGTATGCCGAGTTTGTGTGTCGCTACACATTAAATATTGCGCCTGAATAAGTACGCGAGTGTCAGATTCGCGAGTGGAGAAACTACGAGACAGCGACAGCGTGGAATAAAGAGAAATCGAGAAAGGGGAAGAAAGAGATCAAGGAGGCTGCCGCGCGCTGCCGGCATCTCGACCATGGTACCCACTTCGCTTCATTAATTTCTCGCAAAGACAGTGTCAGAGTCACGGGGGTTTTCCGGCTGCAGGGGCTCCTGGGGACCCGAGGCTCCTCTCCGCTCTCTTACGGTCTGGTATTTAAATTCAAAAACGAGAGCAAGCCAACCGACTCCTTTTCTCTCTTTTCTCATCGTCCTCGTCTCACTCGCGGCGTTTCCTAATGTTTTTCCCTCGTTTCTCATCCTTCCTTCGAAGCGCACCTCCGCGCCACCGCCACCCCCCTGCCCACCGCCTTTCTCCTCCCCCTCCCTCGGAGCCCCGCTTGTCCGCCGACAACCACCCTCCGGCCACCCCCCGCAGCCACCTCGTTCCACGAAGGCTCAGTCAATAAAGTATTCTAAAAAGCCCGCGCGAATAAGAGCCGTCTTACTCTCCCTCTCTCCCCCTACCGCCATCCAGCAGCCATCCTCATCCCCCTTCTCGCTTCTAGCTAGCAATCCCCTTCGTCCCTGCTACTTCTTCGTCCCTGGGCCACCCCGTTCGACCCCACCGTGACGATGGGTGGCGGAGGAGGAGGAGGTGGAAAAATAGGGGTGGCAAAAAACGTCAATAATATCGGCAAGATGGAAGCTGCACGGATGTTTTAAGGGAGTCTTACTCCTGTGGTTTTCGCTTTTGCTTGTGAATCCGTCTTTCTTGAGCGTTTCATTCTATAAGGGGTTGCTCCGTATGATTCATATCCCTCTCGCTTACTTCTTCATCGGCATGACTGCCTCTTCCTTCAGCCCTTCTTCTCCTCTTCTTTTTCTTTTCCTTTTAGCGCTGTCAGAGGAGCGCTAAAAGAATGTGTTCTCTCTGGAAAATATTAATATCCCTTCATGCCACTCGCGGCAGCTACCACGTGTTGCAATTTTATCAGCGGGATTTGAAGTCAAGAGTAGCTTTATTACTTGTTGATGCACAATGTTTTATGGCAGAATGTTGTATATTGGCGGATAATATAAATTAATTAGAATTATTTGCAAAGTAAAGCGCTTCCAACATTAAAGGTATAGTAAGCCTGCTACATCGAAGCCACGTGCTAGCTGTTACGTGTTTCTTGTGGCTTCTTTCAAAGCGCTTTGTCACCAATATAACACCAACGCAAAATACTCGTTTACAGCGTAATTATCGTAAAAGCCGCTCTTGTACAGTTTACTGCAAACTTTAGCTAACATTAATAGACTTCATTCACAGTTCTATTAATAATAAGAGCATGATACTTTTGAAAAGATTTATAAAATTGCAATATCTTTTTTTTTTATTTTAATGCCAAAAAAAGCGAGCCGATTTTTTTATCATTTGCAACCAGCATGTTTTTATCATTCGCTATCACCGTAGAATTAATTCTAATTATAGAAGTAAGCTCGACACAGAAGCTCCATTTATTCGATTTGAAATGAGTGGAGAGAGAAAAGCGAAGCTCGCGAGAAAAACAGAAAGGGGGAGGAAAGATGCTGAAACAACGATTGTCCTTGGAAATGAAGCTTAGTCGATCCACCCTCCGTTCGAACGTCCTAATGTAGCAGTCGTGTCGAATAATAATGGCCGTTGCCAATCCGGCAACAACATTCTTTTTGAAAATTATGTATCAATGTGAAAAAAATATAAAAATAAATTATATTCTAATTTAACAAACTTATTTATAATTATCAATTAATAAAATTGTACAAATGTATTTATTAAGAATTTGCTTAAAAATTTGTTGAAAAGTTATTCAAAAATTAATAAAATTTATATTTTATAAATAGCATCGAAATTGTTAAAAAGATAAAATATTAAAAAGATGTTTTTTTGTTTCAGATATTTTCTGGGTGTCTTTCTAATATCTCATGCACTTTTCGCGCGAATATCCATGTGGACCATCTGAAAAACCAAACGTGGTCGATTTTTCCGTTATAAATTCAGTTAGTATACCGCGTTCTCCATCGTCGATCGCGCGCGCGCGTGTGTACACGCGCGCGGCGCAGTATCGTTCGGTAATTAGCGATGCTGAGAGGACGTAAGTACCTACCATCCTCCCATGCCAGCACCAGTATCCATCTTCTTCCTCCTTGCTGCCATCGTCCCCGCACCGCACCCACCACTACCCAATAAATGGATAGATAGATAGATACCCTTACGTACAAGGCAGCTGCACGCGGAGGTCGCGTTCAAAAGACCAAGAGCGAGCGTCCTTATTGGGTAGTAGGCTCTCGCGCGTACATAGAAACCACCCCCTCGCCACCCGGACCGACACACCAATGTCGTCGACGTGTGCGTGCCATACACGTGCACGCTCACGCACGCACGCAACCAGCCGCCCCGATGCGCGCCACGACGTACGCGTGGGAATATCATTACCTCAGTTGTGTGTTTTCCGTTAATTGCCATTATCGGCGGAACTTAGTTACGGGCTGCGTTCCCCCGTGACGCTGCCGCCGCTGCTGTTGGAAGACCCTCAAGAACGGACCGCGTACGGGCCGACCGGTATCTCTCACAATACCGGCGAACGTACGCTGGCCATTGTGTCATTAGAACATCTTTTACTTCAGTGGTTGGTGCCGAGGCAAGAAATTGTCTCATTAATTTGGCGATTGTACTGGACGAACCATTGAATAGTAGAGTTCCTCGTCAAGACGGGATTTAAAAAGAAATGTAATGATCTGGGACGAATTCATGGGCGAATTGCTTCTAGAGGCATAGTAACAAAGTGAAACTGTGGCAGAGTTAAATTGTCCAGTAAATGAACACATTTTGTCGTTTCTGTAGCAATAAGTTCGGCAAGGTGGCGAAAGTTATAGTGATAGATTGGCTCCGCAAGCGATTACGCATTGCATAGAGGAAATGCACGATGTATTTCCTGGCCGATGAAGACCGCGAGAGCGAAGAAAACCCCGGCGCAGCCGGCGGTGCGCCTTTCTTTTATCGCCCCGACTCAGCTACCTTCCGTAAGAAAATTTCTCGAAGAAACGCAGGTCTTTCTCCCGCCATCGCCACCCACCCCCGTCCCTCCCACTGCCACTTTTCACCCTCCCACCTCGACATCGCCGGCACCACTGCCGCTCGTCCCTCTCCGACTCTGCCCCGCACCACCCCCTGCCGCCTTGCCTCCTCTTCCGGTTCTTCCTGCGAACACAATGGAGCCCGAATCCATCTCGGACAACCTTACCACCCTCCCGCCTCCGCTACCCTTCTTTTTCTTCGTATCTCGGTGGAACAGCGTCGAGGAATAATTCCATTTTCTTGTGCGAGTACAATTTTGCTTTCAATTTATTTTCCCCCCTTTTTCCTTCCCTGGCTCGCTCTCTCGCGAAGATCCCAACAGCCGTGGATCGCCTCTCGCTTCCTCTCTCCCTTCTTCTTCCCATTTCCACCTCACCCTCTTTGCCTTTTCTCGTTCTCCTTTTTCTACTTTCTCGCTCGTGCTACTTCTTCGCGTTAGCTTTCATTTCTTCCACAGCGAACCTTCTTCGCCACCTCTAACCTTCGTCGACGGAGCTCGCCCTCTCCGACGTTCTCCTTCAGCCTCATCTCTCGCCTCTGCCCTCGCGCACTTTCACCACCCTCTTCAACCTCTTCGTACAACCCCGCTGCTGTCCGTTTCTTTTCGTTCTAAACATGCCGCTTCTCTTTCTCTTTCTTTAGTTTCCCTCTCTATCTTTCTTTCCATCGACTTTTCATGGTCTTTCTTTCTCTCTTAGCTTTATCCTACTGCCACCTCTCCTTTCTCGCCTCGCGACGCCCTTCGGCCGTTATAATTATTAAACATTGCGAGAGCCAGCGGCAGTAACAAGCGTTTTATAACTATACGGGGAAGAGAGCAGTCGGGGGTGCCAGTCTTTTGTTGCTCTTTCCAAGAGAAGGCACAGAAGAACGCGAAATCGACGCCCCGCGAGACGTGGCCTTGAAAGAGAGAAGCCATCGCGAGAATCTTCCACACCAACCACGTCGTCAAGGAAGTCTGTTCCTGAACAAAAATTTCGCGTTAGGATTTATTAGAAATTGGTTATTGAGAGACAAGGATAATGTAGCTCGATATTACCACAGTAAAGTTATTTGCGACCTTTGATTAATTTTTGATACAACAAGTCATTGTCTCCAATTACATTAGGATAAAATTAATTTCTTCGCAGAAAATAAATCGCTATATTGATCCTCATTAATATTACTTTTTTAATTTTCTTTCTTTCAGAAACAAGATATCTTTCCTTCGTTATCTATATACCAATTTCAATCTTCACTTGTATAAAAATTTCCGACGTCAAGTTTGGAATGTTTGGTTTCTGGAAGCTTATGCGATTCTCTCCTCGCAACGGAAACTGGCTGGTGGGCATGCCGGTCTGATTAGCGGGCGAATCAAGCCTGGTTTCGTTTCGTGCCCGCGAGCGAGAATTTCGTGGATGATCGTTCTCGTCTCAATCTGGGTTTTAATAATTCTCCTGACGGGAGGGGACGTACGGACGGACAGACGTACGGAAGAATTTGGGAAGCGAGCGGAGGGTGGCAAATAATTGCTGTGGGGTCGAGAGTGCTTTTTGCAATCTGACGGAGGAGGTATCAATTGAATCTTTCGGATACTTTCACGAGATGTACGTACATGTATCTGTTCTGTATTAAACTTTTAGAGAAAACTGTAGTTTTGTTGCAAGAAAACATTTGTACAATTTGTCAAACTAGAAGCGTGAGAATAAACGAAATAAATATTAATGATCTGGCATATAAAACATTTTACGAAAGAAATATCAATATAAAAGAAACAATAATACTGCTATATTTGATTTAGTACAGAATTTATTTCCTGCATTAATAATATCAAATAAAGTTAATTAATATTTGATAAAAAAATATGTGTATTTATATCTTTATAATTGCACTAGAGAATGGAATAAGACGTAATGTTGAGAATGACATGTTGGGATGAACATTTTTTTATATACAATTCTGTTACCCCATAAACACTAAGGGTAAACTAGAAAAAAAAATCTCTCGCATCACTCACCTCTCTCATTGACTACCCCTCATATCAACACCTCTCGCAAAAGGGGTGCTTTTTTATAACGTGATCGAGACGCTATCTGCCGCTTCCCGTTGCAACCCTTTTGAGCGGAATTACCGACAAGAATTACACCAAGCTGGCATCTACAGTGGCTCGGAAAAAACGTCAAAAATTTTTAATATCGACTGCGTGTATATGAGAGCTCAAGACAGATTTTTTGTTATATCAAAATTCTATTTAATGCAAAATAAAAATTTTTTGAAAAATAGTTACATCCCCTATTTAATGAATAATTCCTACTATTATTTAACATTTTTGTAAAATTATTTATCTATATATACATATATATATTCAATCAATAAACTATTGTTTTTTAAAAATATTATTTGTTTTAAAAATTGTAAGTTTTAAAAAGAGATTTTTTTTTATTTATTTTTCTGTATTTTGAAGGTACACAGTTATCAAACTGAGAAGCATCTAAAGTAAATATTCCTAAAATAGTTTTAAATAATTGTAGAAATGAATAAAGAACGTGCAGAGAGTAGATACTAAAGAGATAGATAAGGGCTAAATTTAACGAGGAAATTTGTAGGTTTCCTCACGTGAAGCATTATCTGTTTAATTCGTAGTGCAAGGTTTAGGGCCACTTAATGGTCCGTAAAGTGCACGAAAGCTTTATTGCTCATCCTTCTCAACGATTTTTTTTTATTAATTTTCAATCCTTAAGCCGTTTATAAATTCATTTTCATCAGACATTTGATGTTCAGTTTCTTTCTAAAAATAGTTTTTCGAGAAACAAATTAAATATATAAAAGTAAATTTTTATATATTTAATAATTATTTGTATAATTATGATTATTATTAAATGCAGCGGCTGCGATAAATTTTCTTTTGGTGTAATCAACGTCCATATTTACCATGTCGTTGATTTTACGAGGGGTCAAGTAGGCCCCGCCTAAGGCCTTGATGGGCCTGGCCCATGGTAGAAGGGTGCCTTCGGACGAAGGGCGTTACCGCTTTCTATCCAGATAATTCTTCAGATAATCTGTCGGCATGACGGAAAACGGGTCACGGAGCGACTCACTCACCTCGCATTCATCCCCGACATTTATCGGGAATCGGCCGCGATGATAATCGCGTTTTCTGCGCTTTCTCACGCCGTGCACGCACACGGAGCATATCAAGGCATTACGGGCGCGCGAGCGGGTGCACGAGTGCAGCGGGGGAGTGCAACTGCGAGAACTGCGCATACAAAGCATCGATAACCACCATCCTACCTGCGCCAGTCCTCTTTGCAATTTGCCTGCCACCGTAGATTGCACCTGTACACGGTCTATTACCGTGCAAGTTCGTCCGCGGGAGTAACGCTAGCTTCAAACCTTGATACCTCATCCTTCCAGCGATGTGCCGAGATGGTAGGTGGGGGCGGGAAAAGGGGAACGGGGATAGGGAGGTCCCTATTATAAGTTGCGAACAAACTTTACTTATATGCTCGCGACTACCATCCGCATGCGCGCTATCTCTTTCCATTCCTACCCCGATGCAATCATTCACATTTCCCTCTTGCACATTCCCTTCCATTACGTCTACGTTTCATCACGAGATAGTCTTCAATTTCTTCGCCGATGAAAAGTTCGTAATTCAAGATATTTTAAAACTAATATCACTCATCGGCGTGTCTGCGACTTGAAAACATTACGACATTTTGTTTGGCAGTTTTATCTCAACAAATTCAACAAATTTATTCTATTTTTTTAATATTCTCATGTTATCGCGTGTATATTTCACGTTTAATTATATATTTTACTAGAATTCTTGCTTTCATTTCCATGATAGAATCCTCCGCGTTGCAAAGCGTCGTTGACGACATTTTTGACGAGATTCATGGTTGCAGAAAAAAATTAAAGGACGACGCGCGATGTGGCAGCCCTTCTCGGGAATCCACCCCGTTGACTGAGCACTGACCAGCGGCGATTAGTTCGGTTGCTGGTTCAGTAGCGGAAATGGACGGAGGGGTGCCGATGCCTCGGGGCGCTGACTGCTCTAATAGAAAGGCGCATAGAACTTGACCGTGTACATCTATACATCGTTTTACACGTACTCGTCCTCTCACCCCGTTCTCCCCCCCTCCCCCCTCTCTCCTCCTCCCGTCCTCGTCCCTTCCGTCTTACTCGCTCCGGTCTCTTGTTGCGCAAAAAATCTTGCCTCTAATGAGGTGTCGAATAATTGCTTATTAATGACCAACTGACCGCACGCGAAAAATTTAGTTGCATTGTCGCCGAAGCGGCTAATGACGCGACGAAGAAAAGATGCTGACCAGTGGTCACTGAACCGAGGGAGATTCCCTTTTGTGCCGCCGATTGCAAGATTTTTCACCCCCATTGCCATCGCTCGCTGTGAATCGAGGGTCAGCATGGCCATTGAAAATTTTTATTTTGCGCATTTTGAATATTAATTTGCGCCGGCCGGCGCAATGGAATTATTAAACGGCCTTTCTTTTTGCTCTGCTTAATTGACTCTTTTTATTCAAGGTTACAATAATAATGTTCATTACGCGTAACAATAATACGTAGGTTGGACCAGCTATTATTAATTCGAGCGGCCGAGCCCGAATCAAAAAGCGAATCAAGAAATGCAACAGCGCACCGATATTATTGATCATACAAAAGTAATGAATCAATACAACGCGGGCAACGCGTTTTGTTTGCGGGCTAGGCTGGTTACGGGCCGGCTGAATTATCGATAGGTAAGCAAACGGAATCCGGTTAATATTATTATTATGGCCATGATATGGCCTATAAATATTGAAACCCGGCAACAATTTAATGCATCACATACGACGGGTGGCCCCGGCACGTATATATATCCCGTGTCGATTTTAACACAGACGGGACTTATTCATGCGTCGTTCCGCCGAACTTGATGGAACTTAATTAAAGTTTCTTAATGAACGTCGGTAGCGCTACCCGTCGTTACCTTCCCGTCGGCGTGACGGCTCGTCGGAAGCTGCGCCGTTTTTATTTGAACGAGGGAGAAAATCTTCCGTGTGTCGCGAAGAAGGAGAAGGTAGCGAGATGACGACGACAACGGGAATGAAAGGTGAAAAGGAAGGAAGAGAAAAGAAGAAAAAAAGGGTGAGGGGGGGGGGAACATCCGAACGGCCCGATACGTCCGCGATAAATCCTTTTCGTTGCGAGACATTTGAATCAAAAGGTAAATTTCGTTGGAGGGCCGGCCCTCGTGCCGGCGCCGCATCTGCTGTACACCCTGGACATTGTCCTGTCCCAGAAATGTTTGAAAACTGGTCTAACTGGACGTTACGTCGATTCGCCAACACGAAAGAAACCGCTGTCCGGCAGATCCGGTCGATCTTGTTTCGCGCCGAACCAGATGCTCCGCGGACAATATGCCGTCCCGAACGAACAATTTCCGAATTAGCGCTTTGATATTTGGAGCGGAATAAAAATCAAAGAAACAAACTCCATCGCCCATTGACATCGTGACAGTTTCGTACAAGAGTTATTATGGATATCTCTCGTGAGTGACGTTTTGTACAGTTTTTAACGTTTTTCTGAAATTTATATCGATCATTCCACAGCATCGAGAAAATTAAGATATTTTTGCCAGCAAAAATTTGATAAAAAAAATAATACCATATTATAATGATATAATGAAAAAAAATAAGGACAAAGCAAGACTTTTTATCTTACAATTATTACTATAAGAAGAAATGATTTCACATTTTTTCATATCTTCTCAAATATCAGTTACGTAATTTGGATACTTTACTATAGTCTGTGGCGAAAGGATCTAACTTTCACACAGATAGGGCAAGAACCTCGGACCCTTCTCTGGGTCAGCGGGGCCCTCGAGCTGACCCGGAACAGGTTTACGTCTTGTCTCCGCCGTTTCTTTTTCCCTTTCGCTTGCAAGTCCGAGTCAGATTGACCTACAACCGATTGTCCATCTTCCTTGGTACGCTATCCGGCGTGAAACTGGTTTTCTTTCCCACATATCCGGGGGCTGCTGGTCACTCAGGGGGAAACAAGAGTGGGGCACCACCACTGACCAAGTTTCTGGACACGATTCTCGCCCTTGGTCAGTTTACGATTTTATCCCGCGTTCGACGGTTTCGCGTGTGTGATTCGAAATGTCCTTGTCAGTGACGGTCTTTATTTTTATATATATTCGAGAAAGTGAATCAAAGATAAAAAATATATAGTCACTTAAAGATTATCGGAAAACTCAAAATTTTGATAGAATAATTTTTGTATTAATATTTCGAATACTTCGAATGTTCGATCCAACATGAAAAATACGCTATTTAAAAATCAAAAGAGGAATGTCAAACTTTGGGGAAGTATCTTTTAATTTACAATCTTTTTCAATTTATGTCAGTACATTTTTTTTTCTACATCTTTTTCTCAAAATATTTTCTTAATTTTATAATTCGTTACATAAAAAATGTATAATTAATGCATTATTTGTTATCATAATGCTATTTTTAAATCTGCATAACATCGATGATTATTCATACGTTTATTATTTTTGAGAAATTTTTTAACTTATTTAAGAATTATTAAAAATAATAAATTTTTACTTAGTAGAAATTATTCTATTAAGCGAGAATAACGGCAACGTGTTCCATACGTTTATCATTGAGATTGAAGTGCGTTTGTGATAGGTGTATTAGGAATAAAGATTAAGCACGAGCGTGAGCGCGAGCGCGAGAATGGTGTCGCTGCCCCCACCACCCTCGACTTCATCCCCTTTTCATTTCATACCAAGCCGTAAGTACGTACTTTGTACTACCCCCCGTAGGATCGTCAGGTTTTCCAAGTTCTCTCCCCTTTCGAGGGAAGCCACTCGAGGGCGGAGTCCCGGGTAAAGCGGCCATACTGCCACCCCCGTCTTACCAGCCCTCTTCTAACCCCTCTGGCAAAATAAGGGATGAAAAACAGGACGAGGGCAACGGCGCTTCTACGAGTGTTCAAGCAAGCCGCCTTGCTTACGAAAGTTCCTCCGTGAATTTACCCTCCACCAACCTGATATTACCGCCCCATCGACCATAAATGTCAGAATTTAGAAAATCACTGGAGCGAGGTAATTAATTTTTAAGCAGGGTCGTAGAGATGCGTCTTCCCCGGGACGTTTCTTCGCATAACAAAAGAGAGTTGCTCACTAACTTATGTATAACTTATAGTCACGGAATTCAGAAAACGATTTATTTAAGAAGATGCAATCATTTTTTTACGATTCATGCAATATATTTAATGTAATATATTGCATTATTAATATATTCTCGTATTAGCAATATATTGTTAATATTCTGTATTTGTAAAGTATGACCTGTGCGCATTCGCATCTTCTTCAACGTCACGCCGAGCTAAGACGTGTCTTATCTACGATTGACTCAATTAAAACGCTTTTCATCCTAGAATCGACGTTCAAGTCAAAGCGAATCGATTTCCTATCATAACGCGATATTCCCCGATAAGCCATCCGCGGAGCAGGCCACCTCAAGGATCGCCCACGGCTGTCGTCTTTTTCTCAAAACTGCTTGGTTAACAGAAAAGCAGATCTGCCGCTTCATTTGCGTGGCTTTCTCGTATTCCTAGACCATCCTCCGCGCGTTTCTGCCTCTCTCACTTCACAGACGATATTTCTCCGTGGAAGCTTCTCGTGGAGTGAATGCTCCTTAATTTCCTTTGAGCCGTTTGCTTCAGAGTAAAATCCACCCCCCTTTCCGCCATCCCTCGTCCCTCTGCTCTACCTACCTTTCTAGCTGCTCCACGACGGTCCCTTACCAGCCTCGCCGTATAACCGTCCTCACCTCGACGCCGACGCCAGCTTTCTCTTTCTCCCTTGCTCTCTCTTTCTCTCTCCTTCTCACTCTCGTCCTAGGCAGCCGTTCCTTCTCCCTCTCAACCTTATTCTGTAATTTCGTTTACAAATGAAAGGGCCGCGAGCTACGACTTTGTACACCGGGTACGCGTCTGCAAACGTTCCAGTCTCGTGACTGCCAGGATACCCCCGCAATATCTTGAAAAGCGGGCGCCGCCTGTACCGCTTTCCTTATGTCGCTTTCTAGTACTCAATTCAACGCAGCGCGAGCCTTCGAATCTCGACAAGAAGCGCCCGCGCTTCTGCTTCTGTCACTCGTCGAAATTATTCGAGTACCGTTGCCGGAACGTCGCGATGCGCTCACGCCGGATTGCGCAGAAAACATCCCAATACGATCTCGTCTCGGCCCCGAAGTCCCCTTATAATATATTTCTTCGCTGTTGCTCCATTCGATTGAATTACATTCTCTCTCAAAATGTAAAGAAATTCGGGTACTTCTAACTTTGAGTTATTATATACGTTTTATGTCCAAATAAAACAATTTCCTATCTCACTTTTTAAATCTTTAATATTATTACCGGTTATTTCTAATGTTTGAGTAGTACAGTAGATCTTTTCAATTTCAGATACAAATAATTTTAAATATTTCTAGAACTGTTAAAATATTTTTTGCTTTCTTTTTTCGATCTCGACGAAGCAACTTTGTGTTCTAAATTCGCTGAGACCCCAAGCGAACTGGAGAACAAACTGTCCGGCACTTTTGTGGCGCCGGCGAAAACCTCGGCAATGCGAGATGCTCTGCACGTTCGGCACGGTATTTTAATTCGCCGGGAATGCTGGCCGACCGCCAAACGTCCGCAGAGATTTCTTAATACCCGCCGCAAATGCCTGGCGTCTGTGCCTTCGTCACACGGGAGTTGAGGGTGGTCTCTCGCGCCAGTAGTGCTGTGCACGAATCTAGAGGGAGAGAGAGAGAGAGAGAGAGAGAGAGAGAGAGAGAGAGAGAGAAGGAGAGAGAGGGAGGGGGAGATAAAGGAAAATGGAAGGAATGGAGAACACGTACGCCGCTATCTTATTCGTCTATTCTTCTATCTTATTTCACCAATTTAACACTTATTTCAATATTAAATTCTCAAGATTAGACTAAACGGAAAATTGAAGAAAATTTTACCGCGATAAATCGCCGATGACAGATGAATGTAAAAGACGGACGGAGATTTTGGATTGTGATCGCAATTGTTTCTGGATCGTGATCGCATTCATTTCGGAAGGGTCTATATTTTCACGGTCTAACTTTAGGCATTGATACACGGCGCGAGACGGGATTGTTATCCTGCAAGAAAATACGGCTGAATTTCGCGACCCCACGCCACAGCTACGAGATACTTATGACGCCCTTGCGCGTACATAGTTGTTCGAAGCATCCTCTCTTCCTCCCTTTCTCTTTCTCTCTCGCCTTTCTAGACGCGACCCCCTTATATACACTCAAAACAACCCACCTCAAACCCTGCCTTCTCGCTCGGTCGCGATCTCCGCTGTTCCACCCCCGCGGCCCCCCTTGTCACTACCCCCGCTGACTTTCTGTCGTCGCTGGCTTTTGTCTCGGAGCGCGCATTGATTTCTGGGGCCAACTTCGCTTCGTTGCCGGCGTCGTTAAATTATAATCGCGAAACACCCGGCTGAAGTTGCAGACAAAGCCACTGAGGACGAGGACCTGGGCTGCAGGTTAGGACGGGCGCGCAAGCGGGGGTGAGAAGTCGCTTGGAAATGGAAGAGGACGGCGAGGTGGGTGCTTCGATGTAGGGAGAGGGTGGATACCTCCGACAACTTTAGGATCCGTCGTTGATTCTCGCGGAAGGACCTCAAAGTGATTCCTCCTCATAGCTGCAGGCTCCTTTTCATCGCCGGCCCCGATTAGAGTTATATACACAATGCAAGTCGAAGACGTGGCCTTTCGGGAGATAAAAGATGCCCGTCTTCGATCTTGTTGACGCGTTACAAACAACTTGTTTGTCTAGAATGCATTACAGTTGAAAATTGTGGAATAGATCGCATATCTGGAAACGATAATAAGAAACGTCAAATTAGCAAGAAGTAGAAAGATTTTCTACTTCTAAAGTTCTTTACTGACTTATCTTGTAGATAACATATTAAATTCAAATAACAGTATAAATAATTCTCTCATAAATGAAAGCGTTTTTAATCTTAATTTAAAAAGTAAATTAATTAAATTAAGATTAACGTTAATCCGACTCTCCAGTCACATTTTTTACAAAGATACAAAAGAGAGAAGAAAAATGTGAGATGGATCAGACTCGCGTCAACTCAAACATGTAAATATTGTAAATCCCATTTCAAAGAAATGATACGTATCTTGAAAGGAATTCTACAAACGGATTCTTTTTGTCACTGATCTATTCCTCAGACATCACGATTGCTATTAGTGCCCGGATTGAGCACGGCGGCGAAGCCGGACAAAGTTTGCGGCGTGTTGAAACTCACGTACGAATATTACGTAACTTCGGGGCGACTAGTTCCGACGACAATTAGGGCAAAATTGTAATTTACGTACCGGACCGCACTCGCCGCGGATGAAAAAGATGCGCGCCAAATTCGGAACGTTCTCAGAAAATCGCGCTTGTTTCCCCTCGAATTTCGCTAATACGCTGCGAAATTCCTGCCGCTGGCATTTCTCCGAGAATTCTCCAGGATTGTTAACGCGAAGTTGTGCGGAGACGCGACGAAAGACACGAGACCTCGCGAGAGTGCCGTAGTTCCGGTGTTCCAAGGCGCCCGTGGAACATATCGTTACACATCGACGTGGAAACGACGAGGGTTCGGAACCCCGCTTCTTGAGACTGCCGGCGCCCCTTTCCCAGAGCAAGATGCCTTAAATAAATGAAACTTCTAGTGCGTCGCGCAAGAACAGGCGGCACCGGCATATAAATTCTCTCGCACTGTAATTTCAAACTCAAACAGCAGCGCGGGGTCGACTCACCCCATTTGCGTTTCGCCATCTCGCTCGCGCCTCCGCGTCCGCGTATTTTGCCGGTTACGGGTGGTTAGGACGTCGGAGGACGTTGGGAAAGGGGTGTCGAAGGATGGCTGAGATTTCGGCGCGCCTACGTGGGTGCGCGTCTGTGTATATCTGTGTGCGCGCGCGTTTACGCTCGTCCCTGATGACAGAGAATGCCGACGATAATCGTCGTCGAGAAAAGGCCGCGATGTGCATCGATTATCGATGGCGAATTTCCGACACATACGTATATATCCCGCTGATTTAGCAGTCTTACGTACGAACCAGTCGATTCGATCGCCAAGTAGCCGTGATGAAAACGGAGAAATTTAATGAACAGAAGCGAACAGGAATTACGGAATTGTGAGATCGGGCTATTTGAAGGAGTCGAGATCTGGAGAACGGCCGAAAGACGCTTCCGAAGCACGTCCCGAGAACGGCATCCGGACGTGTCCGATCGTAAAATTTCGCACCCTCTTCGAAATTCAACGAGGCAGTCCGAGATTCGTAGGGGTGCGAGGACAGGCGGAAAGAGGGAGATGAAGAAGGCGAGAGAGGAAGAGGGAAAGGGCGAGAGAGGACGAGAATCACCGCGTACTCTTTCCGCAACGGCATAAATTCGCGAAGGCCTTGGGCGCGAGCGCGCGCGCACGAGAGAGAGAGAGAGAGAGAGAGAGAGAGAGAGAGAGAGAGAGAGAGAGAGAGGAGACCACTTCGTTCGCCCGCCTCGTTCCTTGCAGTAATTTCGAGCAGCCCCGCCTAATCTCGTCCTAAAATCTAATTCCGCCAACAATTTCTAAGCCGGTCCATTAAAATTCTAAGCACAGTGCCGTAGGAGGCGGTCGGGCGCTCTCTTGCGCGCGGGACCAGGGGCAGGAGGGAAGACGACGAGGAGGAAGTAAACTCGGGGTGGAGTGGTACCGCCAACGGGGCGATGGACGGGGGGGGGGCGCGGTGGCGGCGGAGGAAGATGGTTGCGCGCCCGGGGTGGTTGCCGGGGGGGGTTGGGCGGGGTGGTTGGGGTGGCTGAAACAATAAGAACGTTGCGGAGGCAGCAGCCCCAACCTTCCGCAACCCCCGCCATGCCGTAAGAACGCCGTAAAAGCTCGCCTCCGCGCGCTTTCATTGGCTGAGCCGGCGGCCAACGAGCGAGATATCGCGCAAATAGCGACGTCGTGCGCGACGAGTCGGAGAGAGAAAGAGAGAAGCCGCGGCGAAAGAGGGAGGTTCGGGCGAGGAGAGAAAGAGAATGCTCTCCGTGGAACGGCATATAAGCATTCACGGTGCAGCCGCAGTAAAGGACGCTTTTCATTGAGCCGTCTTATTGTGTCGGTCGCGCTGAACTTCCCAACAACGTTAGCGCGACTGTTTGCCCGGCTACGCCCGCTATTTTCCTTTCCTTACGAGAACAGCGTTTTCCTTTTTATTCCTAGGGACCGTAATTAACGCGATTGTGTTATCGCGTATAAAGAGAACTTTGCAAAATTCCTCTCGGATAAATATCTTGATGTTGCGATAGTCCAAGCAATTTTTTTAATTATTTACCATGAGGTCTGTTACTTATGAGATTTCTTCGTGCAAATTTCTAATTAATTGATATTAGCATCATTATTAGAGGACAATTCAAGTTTTTCATTGAATTAAAAGTTAAATCTTTCTTGTATACACGTAAAAGATTCTTTTTTGTAAATAACAGATAAGATTAGATTTTTGTATATTTCTAAATCATAAATGAGGCCTTTTAATTTTTACATTTTTATTTAATCATCTGTTTTGCAATCTCTTTTGATCGTTATATTCCATTAAAATGATAATTACTTTGGTATACTGCTCATGGTAGTTGCTCTCGATAACCAATTTCGCTCGACCGCGGAATCAAGCGCGGCGAAATTTTTCCTCAAGAACGCTGATGGTCTTCGCCGTCCGGGCGATTGTATCTTGTAGCGCCGGAAAGGATAGCGCCGTGATGAAAGGGGGACGGAGGGTGGAGGAGAGGACGATGGGAAACCTCCTTTGCGAACCTACGGGGCAAATGCAGGTTTCAGGTTGCTTCACGTGCACAATTACCGGGCACAGGATGGGCGCGGGCGGGAATGAAATTTCGTCTTGTGCAGCAGGAGCAAGCAAAGTGTGCGCACCCTCTCTGTTCTGCACGGCCTGGGGAATTGAGTTTCGCCACGAGAGAGCGAGAGAGGCCTGGCGAGAGAGGAAACTTGGCGAGACGCCGGAGAAAGCGATAGAGGAATAGAGAGAAAGAGGGAGAGAGAGAGAGAGAGAGAGAGAGAGAGAGAGAGAGAGAGAGAGAGAGAGAGAGGGAGTGGGGGAGAAAGAGAAGAGATCTCCGCCGGCTGGATGGGCTGATGTAACACTGTTATTGCCAATAATGGCACGACTATGCGCGTGCATGTCTCGCGGGCTGATCGAGAAATTGATTTATGAAAAGAAATGACCCACCATCGGGTGGCCATCGACTACCGCCATCGCTGCGAAAGCGCGATCAATTAATGTTGATTGATTAATGCCGTCGCGACGTTTAGAAATTCGTTGGTGGCATCTGGTGTACAAATCACGGATTCAAATTAATTCGATGTCAGACTTTCTCCGTTTCAAAATATATAAAAAAAATATAGGAATTATATTTTTTGTAAATATCGAATTGAAATCTAATGTTTTTTAATCTCTTTTTTCGCTTTTTACTAAATTTCTAAGACTTATTTTCTACAGCACGTGTTATATGCGATATTCTCGAATATATTAAATTTAACGGCAGGCATGTCGGATATCTATAAGCATTTGCAACGTTAGAAGGATTAGGGTGCTCATTATCTTCGACTACTATTGCAGGAATCTTGTCGAAATTACGTAGGAAACAGTCCCTTGTTTCTTCGTCTTCTATATATACAGTTCCGTCGGATTGACGTGAAAATTGTACAAGAATGGGTGCAAATAACGGCAGTTACTTAAACGTATCGCGAGCTAGACATATCATCTTTATATTAAAAGTTAGCTATACCGAAGACATGACGACGTCTCTGATGCGCGCGTCGCGACGCCGGGCGCTTATTTTTGTGTCGTGTCGTCACTATTCATGGACTTTGCCAATCGCGCAGACAGCCGGTCGTTTGCTCGAAGTTCGACGACGCGTAATCCGCGACTCGAAGTAAATCGAATGAAGTCTCGAATTAAATACAGCCCTCTCTCTGTATTCCGGGCACGGCGAAAGGGGACGCAAGAAGACGAGAAGAGAGAGATAGAGGGTGGTGGGTGGTAGTGGGTAGAGAAGAAGGAGGAAGAGAGGAGGCGGGGGAGGAGCAGTGGAAGAAGAGGACGAGCTGACTCGGGGTGAGACGAGGCGAAGCAAGGTTCCTTGTATTTAATTACCAACTCTAAGTCTCCAGCCGGGAATGAGGCAGCTCCCACCCGGGCGTACCTCTTCTTCGCCATCCATACACCACCCCCTTCTTGCCATCCCCTTTCCACCCCCTCGAACACCCTCGCGAGCTTTTGTCTTAAACGATGCGGAGAATGCATTGGCTGTGGCCGTCCTCTATAAGGAAGATAGAAAAATAATAATTTACTCCGGAATTTTTAGTTTATTTTTTTTCGCAATTTCTACGTTATTTCTTATATTCAAATAATAAAATGTTTGTATCTTATTAAGAAGATATTTATACCAACTTATATGTTGTTCTAAAATTATAATCCATAGAAAATAACTTACTTTATTCAATAGAGATAATTATAAGATTCTAATAAAAAAAATATTAGAGTGTTTTCTATAAACACACATTCTTTTAGCCCCATTTTTAAGTCCGGTGATACTCAAAACTTAACGCGCCAGGGTAATGATTCCTTATATTTATTATATTATATTAGTATATTAAAAAAAAACGTGAAGAAAAGATTAACGTTTTTTGCAATTTTCATATTTATCGTTTACAGATGAATGGCCAAATTCTACAAAATCGCGATTTTAATTAATGTATCGATATTATAATATTTTAAAGTTCGTTTAGTTTAACAATATCGATATACAACGGTTTACGGTATTCCAAACATCGACTCAAGAATTTCAATGGAAACTCTAATAATCTTTGCGCTACGGTTTCTCAAGTATCTTTTTGAAGTTTAAAGTCTCTCGCGAGTGGCTCGCCGAGATCGCGATAACAATTTTTCGATTCTGGACAGTCTTGATAGTCGCGTTGATCCAGCCTGAAAATTAGGCGGCACGTCTGGTGACATCAAAGAGCTCCCGGAGGCAAGCAAAGAAGGCTTCCTGCCCCTTTTCATCCCTTAAATCCCACCCGAGCGGTATTTGCCGGGGCGACCCGGCCTCTCGCTTTTCATCATTAGAGGAAACGAGAGCGGGAGAGATACGTGAGGGCGCGAGAGCAAGACGATACCGAGCTACCCTCTATCTCAGCCACCTTCCTCCCTCCTCTCTATCCTTGCGCCATCCTCATTCCGCCGTCTCTTCTGCCCATTCTCCACTGCCTTCCGTACCCTACTCTACCAATCGTTCTCCCGGTGTGCTGGGTTCGCGCAAATATCGCCTTTCATATTCCTTCGAAGGAGCAGAAAATCGTTACGGTGCCTTTTGCGCGCGCGCTACGGGGGAAATACCTAACCGCCGCTGTCGTCGTTCCTTTTCCCGCGCACCCGGCCTCGCATTAGCCGGTCTCACCGCGCGCGGACCTCCGTTGGAGTGGGGGTGTAAGTAAGTAAAATCTCTCCCTTCCCGCCTTTCGTACCGCCCGCTGCCGCCACCGCCACCGCCGCCGTCGCCGCCGCCACTGCTCGCTCTCGTCCCCGTCTTTTGCATCTATTTCTACCCTCTCTATCCATCTTGGTCCTTCTCTATTTCTCTTTCCGTCTCCGACGAAGCTGCGCGAGCCTTCCATTTTCTCTCTCCGACTTACGCCTCTCCTCGCTCGCTCGCTCGCTTGCACACTCCGCGCTCTTTCTCATCCTCTACCGCCGTCGACCCGATCCCCCTCTCTCCCGGGAAGCCTCAACGGGGTTGCAGAACCGCTGGAGCCCGCTATTAACCCAACCCCCTCTTTCTCATCGCTCTTTCTCATTCCAGCACAACCATCCGTACAGGCCCTCACTCTCGCTCTTTCTCCGGGAAACGCTCACCCCCTCCCTCACTTCCCCTTTCTGCCCCCGCGGTACCTAAGCGCGAACAAAGATGGCGGAAAACTAAACAACTAGGCGAGAGCGCAAGGAATTCTCGCTCGCCCTTTTATCGCGACGAAATTGACCCCCGTGCATCGAAGAGGGGTGTCTGACCCTTCCTACTAGGTTTCTACACGCCGGAATCCTTCGAGGGGGTGGGCAGGAGCTGAGAACGAGGGATGGCAGGCGGTAGTTGTGGTCTCTGCGGTGCGCGGTTACGGATGGATACATATCTTTTTTTTACCGTCGATTACTTCTTGCGGCACCGATAGCTTTGGAGAATTCCGGGATTTTACGACCGTGAATGTTTGGAATAGAGAATCGAGACATGTCCGTTTTTGGACCCTTTACTTAATTATTATATTTAATAAAAAAACGTATGGACGCTTATAATTAATACAAATATATTAAAACAAATTTATATATGATATATTTTGTTGTGACAATAAAAAAATTATAAACTTTAACAGGATGCATTTAAACGCTTTGCAAAATTTTTATGTAGGACTATTGAGACACAAGGTAATTAGAATCGTTTAAGAATTTTGAGAATATTTTTTAAATTGATGAAATATAAATATAACCAAGTTATTCCATCACACAAAAGTGATTCATTCGCAAGTCCGGCCGAACCGGCCGGTACCCAAGCCTCAAAGGCCTCGTCAAGAAGGGCCTGCGCTCGTTATGTTGAATAAATGATGCTTAATCTTCATATCAGAAAACCGGGTGAAGCAGCCGCGTGAGACTGCAAGGAAACGCCAACGACGGGAAAGAGGAGGGGGGGAGGAGGAGGAGGAGAGAGCGGTAGGATAACGGTCCCGTACATACACGTAAACGAGATGGAGGAGGAAAGGAAGAGGATAGACTGGAGCAGTGGAAGCAAGGCTAGGGGCGCCCAGGAAATTTCTAGAAACTTCAGGTTTAGCAATTAACGTCAGAAATTAACGACGCCCGCCTGCCTCGAGCGCAAAGCGCCGGAGAAATTAGTCTCGGAAATTCTCGTAAAATTTCTCGCTCACTCGCGAGCGCCGGTACCCCCCGCGCTCGTTTCTACCCCCCTGTAGAGACCCCATCCGACACCCCCACGCGCTCCTTCCCCCCCGCCGAAACGCTCACGTCTCGCTGTAGCTGAAGGTAACACGGTGTCGGCAGTCGAGGCGAGCGGTAACTTTCCGGAAATTTTCATTAAGCCTGACAGTAATGACGTCATCAGTCAGTCGAGGGCGACCTCATTTGGAATCGTTCGTATTCGAACCTAGCTTTCGACTTCAGGTACGACGTCCGTAAATCGCTCGTATCCGTAGCCATTCGCTCGCGGACGCGCGTATCCCGTGAACGTACCGCGCGTTAAATTTCCGAAGAAAAGTATCGTTCTTTGATCTGAACACGTCAATTTATCAAAATTATTATTTACAAGTTACAATAGTTTTCAATTTAACGATTAAGTAGAGATGTCTTCAATCTTCTCTTTAGAACGTGTATTGTTTCCAACAAGAGATGCTATAACAGAATTATCATTCGCGTGAACAAAACAATACTATGACGTACATATTCGTACTAAGGGAACAAGAAGGCGGCGTTTAAACATAGTCTCGTGGCCTGACCAAACCGTAGGAGAAGGAGGAAAGGAGCTTCCGCTGCACATCTCCGGATCGCGCGGTCAGATTAGCAGCGGCGATTTCGATAACCCGTCCGGTGCGGCGCGGCGCGATTGCCACCATAATCCTAAGAAAACAGAGACGGCAGGAACCTACGCCCGCCGTGTCCGGCAAAGGATGTCCGGATAGGACGATCGAGAAGGTGCACCTGCCCGCGGACGGGCATCGATCGGGTCAGGACCAGTCGTGGATGAGGTCCTTTTCGACGGTGCGCGTTTCGGACTTATCGGTCCGGGCGGCGAACGACATATCCGTTTTCCCAAGTAATCTCGCGGCGCTTCGGGCGATTCTCAAACAATTCTATACATCTCGGAGTGTCGGAAGTGGCTGAAACCGGGATATGGGGGAAGGGGTATTTTCCGCAGAGGGACGGTACAGCACCATAAAGAAAGAGATAGATAAGGACAGAGAGAAAGAGGGAGGGAGAGAGAAGAGGTATAAAAGCGAACGGAGATGGAGTGAGAGAGACAGTTAGGGATATAGAGAAACGCCGTAAGAGAGCCCGATAGAACAAGACGGAATAAGAGACGTGGCGAGGAGAAGGAGAAGCGCATAGAAGGCGACGGTACGTGAAACACACAATACACCTTCGCGGTGGGTGGCTTATCTAAGAGTCCATGGCGTAGCCCCGGGGGTGTAGTAATAACCGGGAGGGCGGGCTGATACCGGGCTAAGAAATGATAACGGCACTCGCAAGCCAGCCACCATTTTCGAGTTATATTGCCTCGAAAGCCAAAAGCGTAGCGGGTGGGGGAGGGACAAGGAGTAGCGAGAGGGTGAAGAGGGTAGGTGGGAGAGGGAGAGAACTGCCTCAGCTAACACACAACCTACGACCGAGCCGCACCTCTCGCTCTTCTCGCCACCACCTTTCCCATACCTATATCCACCGTTAGTCGTTGCTGGAAATCGGGCGCTATCTGGAGCCCACCTACCCCGCCAAATATACGCGCGCGACGCTCGTTTCGAATGCCTAGAGAAACGTTTCGCCTTCGAGAGTACCGTCGACCTTCGCCGTTTCGATTCGCCCCGCGGGAATAACTTGGGGAGACACATCGGTTCCGATGCGACAACGATATTCGATTCCTTCGTGCCAGCCATGAATTTTCAAGTGGTTGCATCTTCGATGTTGCCCCGGAGTATTGCAAGGGCGCCAGGGTTAGTAATCGCGTGACGGTGCGATATGTCACACCGTTTTTTTTTTTTCCAGGGCGAGTTCCACTCGGATTCGACTGTGCTCGGAATCGAATCGAAGTACATCCGAATGCGGTTTGCAAGCGTGGCTATGATTTATTCAGTAGCTTCGTGGTTTAC